>NW_027461739.1:0-216891 GCF_050947455.1 Rhinoderma darwinii
GACTAAGAAAAAGTGGGAATAAAGAAAAGGTATATATATTTTTTCATTTTGCCGCTTTGAGCTTGTCTACAAACACCTGGTGGTTGCCTCGTTAGCGCAGTAGGAAGCGTGTCAGTCTCATAATCTGAAGGTCGTGAGTTCGATCCTCACACGAGGCACTGTTCAGTGAGTTTTTGTCTTCCTCCATTCATGCAGGAAATCGGGTTTTTCTGCCGAAACGTTTTTAATATATGAGGAAAGTGTTGTTGATTTCCTTGTCATTTTTGAGTGAGTAGAAGAGATGGGAATGATTTGAGCTTTAAATCCAAAATAGGATCTTGCCTAAAAAGAAACAATATTAAAGAAAAGTCCCAATCAGATTGGGTGAAATAGTCTGATGGTTTCTTATTTATTGGCGAAACTAGTTCAATAAAAAAAGGAAAATTAGCCAAACTGACAGGATAAAGGGGTTGTTGACTTGGAGTGAGAAGGGAGCAATAGGAATTATTTGAGTTTTCAAGCTCAAATAGGATCTGGTGAAAAGAGGAGGAATGGGTAAACAAAGATAAGTTAGAATTTATGGCCACAAAGAGCGCTTTTATCCTATAACGCTCAACCTTTGAAAGTGCAAGACTAGAAAAAGGTTTTTCCCATACCGGGAGTCGAACCCAGGCCACTTGGGTGAAAACCAGAAATCCTAACCGCTAAACCATATGGGAGCTGTTATTAAGTATAATGAGTCATGGACTAAGAAAAAGTGGGAATAAAGAAAATGTATATATATTTTTTCATTTTGCCGCTTTGAGCTTGTCTACAAACATCTGGTGGTTGCCTCGTTAGCGCAGTAGGAAGCGTGTCAGTCTAATAATCTGAAGGTCATGAGTTTGATCCTCACACGAGGCACTGTTCAGTGAGTTTTTGTCTTCCTCCATTCATGCAGGAAATCGGGTTTTTCTGCCGAAACGTTTTTAATATATGAGGAAAGTGTTGTTGATTTCCTTGTCATTTTTGAGTGAGTAGAAGAGATGGGAATGATTTGAGCTTTAAATCCAAAATAGGATCTTGCCTAAAAAGAAACAATATTAAAGCAAAGTCCCAATCAGATTGGGTGAAATAGTCTGATGGTTTCTTATTTATTGGCGAAACTAGTTCATTAAAAAAAGGAAAATTAGCCAAACTGACAGGATAAAGGGGTTGTTGACTTGGAGTGAGAAGGGAACAATAAGAATTATTTGAGTTTTCAAGCTCAAATAGGATCTGGTGAAAAGAGGAGGAATGTGTAAACAAAGATAAGTTAGAATTTATGGCCACAAAGAGCGCTTTTATCCTATAACGCTCAACCTTTGAAAGTGCAAGACTAGAAAAATGTATTTTCCCATACCGGGAGTCGAACCCGGGCCACTTGGGTGAAAACCAGAAATCCTAACCGCTAGACCATATGGGAACTGTTATTAAGTATAATGAGTCATGGACTAAGAAAAAGTGGGAATAAAGAAAATGTATATATATTTTTTCATTTTGCCGCTTTGAGCTTGTCTACAAACATCTGGTGGTTGCCTCGTTAGCGCAGTAGGAAGTGTGTCAGTCTAATAATCTGAAGGTCGTGAGTTTGATCCTCACACGAGGCACTGTTCAGTGAGTTTTTGTCTTCCTCCATTCATGCAGGAAATCGGGTTTTTCTGCCGAAACGTTTTTAATATATGAGGAAGATGTTGTTGATTTCCTTGTCATTTTTGAGTGAGTAGAAGAGATGGGAATGATTTGAGCTTTAAATCCAAAATAGGATCTTGCCTAAAAAGAAACAATATTAAAGCAAAGTCCCAATCAGATTGGGTGAAATAGTCTGATGGTTTCTTATTTATTGGCGAAACTAGTTCAATAAAAAAAGGAAAATTAGCCAAACTGACAGGATAAAGGGGTTGTTGACTTGGAGTGAGAAGGGAACAATAGTAATTATTTGAGTTTTCAAGCTCAAATAGGATCTGGTGAAAAGAGGAGGAATGGGTAAACAAAGATAAGTTAGAATTTATGGCCACAAAGAGCACTTTTATCCTATAACGCTCAACCTTTGAAAGTGCAAGACTAGTAAAAGGTTTTTTCCCATACCGGGAGTCGAACCCAGGCCACCTGGGTGAAAACCAAAAATCCTAACCGCTAGACCATATGGGAGCTGTTATTAAGTATAATGAGTCATGGACTAAGAAAAAGTGGGAATAAAGAAAATGTATATATATTTTTTCATTTTGCCGCTTTGAGCTTGTCTACAAACATCTGGTGGTTGCCTCGTTAGCGCAGTAGGAAGTGTGTCAGTCTAATAATCTGAAGGTCGTGAGTTTGATCCTCACATGAGGCACTGTTCAGTGAGTTTTTGTCTTCCTCCATTCATGCAGGAAATCGGGTTTTTCTGCCGAAACGTTTTTAATATATGAGGAAAGTGTTGTTGATTTCCTTGTCATTTTTGAGTGAGTAGAAGAGATGGGAATGATTTGAGCTTTAAATCCAAAATAGGATCTTGCCTAAAAAGAAACAATATTAAAGCAAAGTCTCAATCAAATTGGGTGAAATAGTCTGATGGGTTCTTATTTATTGGCGAAACTAGTTCATTAAAAAAAGGAAAATTAGCCAAACTGACAGGATAAAGGGGTTGTTGACTTGGAGTGAGAAGGGAACAATAGGAATTATTTGAGTTTTCAAGCTCAAATAGGATCTGGTGAAAAGAGGAGGAATGGGTAAACAAAGATAAGTTAGAATTTATGGCCACAAAGAGCACTTTTGAACACTCAACCTTTGAAAGTGCAAGACTAGTGAAAGGTTCTTTCCCATACCAGGAGACAAACCCAGGCCACCTGGGTGAAAACCAGGAATCCTAACCGCTAGACCATATGGGAGCAGTTATTAAGTATAATGAGTCATGGACTAAGAAAAAGTGGGAATAAAGAAAATGTATATATATTTTTTCATTTTGCCGCTTTGAGCTTGTCTACAAACATCTGGTAGTTGTCTCGTTAGCGCAGTAGGAAGCGTGTCAGTCTAATAATCTGAAGCTCGTGAGTACGATCCTCACACGAGGCACTGTTCAGTGAGTTTTTGTCTTCCTCCATTCATGCAGGAAATCGGGTTTTTCTGCCGAAACGTTTTTAATATATGAGGAAAGTGTTGTTGATTTCCTTGTCATTTTTGAGTGAGTAGAAGAGATGGGAATGATTTGAGATTTAAATCCAAAATAGGATCTTGCCTAAAAAGAAACAATATTAAAGCAAAGTCCCAATCAGATTGGGTGAAATAGTCTGATGGTTTCTTATTTATTGGCGAAACTAGTTCATTAAAAAAAGGAAAATGAGCCAAACTGACAGGATAAAGGGGTTGTTGACTTGGAGTGAGAAGGGAACAATAGGAATTATTTGAGTTTTCAAGCTCAAATATAATCTGGTGAAAAGAGGAGGAATGGGTAAACAAAGATAAGTTAGAATTTATGGCCACAAAGAGCACTTTTATCCTATAACGCTCAACCTTTGAAAGTGCAAGACTAGTAAAAGCTTTTTCCCATACCGGGAGTCGAACCTGGGCCACCTGCGTGAAAACCAGGAATCCTAACCGCTAGACCATATGGGAGCAGTTATTAAGTATAATGAGTCATGGACTAAGAAAAAGTGGGACTAAAGATAATATATATATTTTTTTTCATTTTGCCGCTTTGAGCTTGTCTACAAACATCTGATGGTTGCCTCGTTAGCGCAGTAGGAAGCGTGTCAGTCTCATAATCTGAAGGTCGTGAGTTCGATCCTCACACGAGGCACTGTTCAGTGAGTTTTTGTCTTCCTCCATTCATGCACGAAATCGGGTTTTTCTGCCGAAACGTTTTTAATATATGAGGAAAGTGTTGTTGATTTCCTTGTCATTTTTGAGTGAGTAGAAGAGATGGGAATGATTTGAGATTTAAATCCAAAATAGGATCTTGCCTAAAAAGAAACAATATTAAAGCAAAGTCCCAATCAGATTGGGTGAAATAGTCTGATGGTTTCTTATTTATTGGCGAAACTAGTTCATTAAAAAAAGGAAAATGAGCCAAACTGACAGGATAAAGGGGTTGTTGACTTGGAGTGAGAAGGGAACAATAGGAATTATTTGAGTTTTCAAGCTCAAATATAATCTGGTGAAAAGAGGAGGAATGGGTAAACAAAGATAAGTTAGAATTTATGGCCACAAAGAGCACTTTTATCCTATAACGCTCAACCTTTGAAAGTGCAAGACTAGTAAAAGCTTTTTCCCATACCGGGAGTCGAACCTGGGCCACCTGCGTGAAAACCAGGAATCCTAACCGCTAGACCATATGGGAGCAGCTATTAAGTATAATGAGTCATGGACTAAGAAAAAGTGGGACTAAAGATAATATATATATTTTTTTTCATTTTGCCGCTTTGAGCTTGTCTACAAACATCTGATGGTTGCCTCGTTAGCGCAGTAGGAAGCGTGTCAGTCTCATAATCTGAAGGTCGTGAGTTCGATCCTCACACGAGGCACTGTTCAGTGAGTTTTTGTCTTCCTCCATTCATGCAGGAAATCGGGTTTTTCTGCCGAAACGTTTTTAATATATGAGGAAAGTGTTGTTGATTTCCTTGTCATTTTTGAGTGAGTAGAAGAGATGGGAATGATTTGAGCTTTAAATCCAAAATAGGATCTTGCCTAAAAAGAAACAATATTAAAGCAAAGTCTCAATCAAATTGGGTGAAATAGTCTGATGGGTTCTTATTTATTGGCGAAACTAGTTCATTAAAAAAAGGAAAATTAGCCAAACTGACAGGATAAAGGGGTTGTTGACTTGGAGTGAGAAGGGAACAATAGGAATTATTTGAGTTTTCAAGCTCAAATAGGATCTGGTGAAAAGAGGAGGAATGGGTAAACAAAGATAAGTTAGAATTTATGGCCACAAAGAGCACTTTTGAACACTCAACCTTTGAAAGTGCAAGACTAGTGAAAGGTTCTTTCCCATACCAGGAGACAAACCCAGGCCACCTGGGTGAAAACCAGGAATCCTAACCGCTAGACCATATGGGAGCAGTTATTAAGTATAATGAGTCATGGACTAAGAAAAAGTGGGAATAAAGAAAATGTATATATATTTTTTCATTTTGCCGCTTTGAGCTTGTCTACAAACATCTGGTAGTTGTCTCGTTAGCGCAGTAGGAAGCGTGTCAGTCTAATAATCTGAAGCTCGTGAGTACGATCCTCACACGAGGCACTGTTCAGTGAGTTTTTGTCTTCCTCCATTCATGCAGGAAATCGGGTTTTTCTGCCGAAACGTTTTTAATATATGAGGAAAGTGTTGTTGATTTCCTTGTCATTTTTGAGTGAGTAGAAGAGATGGGAATGATTTGAGATTTAAATCCAAAATAGGATCTTGCCTAAAAAGAAACAATATTAAAGCAAAGTCCCAATCAGATTGGGTGAAATAGTCTGATGGTTTCTTATTTATTGGTGAAACTAGTTCATTAAAAAAAGGAAAATGAGCCAAACTGACAGGATAAAGGGGTTGTTGACTTGGAGTGAGAAGGGAACAATAGGAATTATTTGAGTTTTCAAGCTCAAATATAATCTGGTGAAAAGAGGAGGAATGGGTAAACAAAGATAAGTTAGAATTTATGGCCACAAAGAGCACTTTTATCCTATAACGCTCAACCTTTGAAAGTGCAAGACTAGTAAAAGCTTTTTCCCATACCGGGAGTCGAACCTGGGCCACCTGCGTGAAAACCAGGAATCCTAACCGCTAGACCATATGGGAGCAGTTATTAAGTATAATGAGTCATGGACTAAGAAAAAGTGGGACTAAAGATAATATATATATTTTTTTTCATTTTGCCGCTTTGAGCTTGTCTACAAACATCTGATGGTTGCCTCGTTAGCGCAGTAGGAAGCGTGTCAGTCTCATAATCTGAAGGTCGTGAGTTCGATCCTCACACGAGGCACTGTTCAGTGAGTTTTTGTCTTCCTCCATTCATGAAGGAAATCGGGTTTTTCTGCCGAAACGTTTTTAATATATGAGGAAAGTGTTGTTGATTTCCTTGTCATTTTTGAGTGAGTAGAAGAGATGGGAATGATTTGAGATTTAAATCCAAAATAGGATCTTGCCTAAAAAGAAACAATATTAAAGCAAAGTCCCAATCAGATTGGGTGAAATAGTCTGATGGTTTCTTATTTATTGGCGAAACTAGTTCATTAAAAAAAGGAAAATGAGCCAAACTGACAGGATAAAGGGGTTGTTGACTTGGAGTGAGAAGGGAACAATAGGAATTATTTGAGTTTTCAAGCTCAAATATAATCTGGTGAAAAGAGGAGGAATGGGTAAACAAAGATAAGTTAGAATTTATGGCCACAAAGAGCACTTTTATCCTATAACGCTCAACCTTTGAAAGTGCAAGACTAGTAAAAGGTTTTTTCCCATACAGGGCCACCAGGGTGAAAACCAGGAATCCTAACCGCTAGACCATATGGGAGCAGTTATTAAGTATAATGAGTCATGGACTAAGAAAAAGTGGGACTAAAGATAATATATATATTTTTTTTCATTTTGCCGCTTTGAGCTTGTCTACAAACATCTGGTGGTTGCCTCGTTAGCGCAGTAGGAAGCGTGTCAGTCTCATAATCTGAAGGTCGTGAGTTCGATCCTCACACGAGGCACTGTTCAGTGAGTTTTTGTCTTCCTCCATTCATGAAGGAAATCGGGTTTTTCTGCCGAAACGTTTTTAATATATGAGGAAAGTGTTGTTGATTTCCTTGTCATTTTTGAGTGAGTAGAAGAGATGGGAATGATTTGAGATTTAAATCCAAAATAGGATCTTGCCTAAAAAGAAACAATATTAAAGCAAAGTCCCAATCAGATTGGGTGAAATAGTCTGATGGTTTCTTATTTATTGACGAAACTAGTTCATTAAAAAAAGGAAAATGAGCCAAACTGACAGGATAAAGGGGTTGTTGACTTGGAGTGAGAAGGGAACAATAGGAATTATTTGAGTTTTCAAGCTCAAATATAATCTGGTGAAAAGAGGAGGAATGGGTAAACAAAGATAAGTTAGAATTTATGGCCACAAAGAGCACTTGTATCCTATAACGCTCAACCTTTGAAAGTGCAAGACTAGTAAAAGGTTTTTTCCCATACCGGGCCACCTGGGTGAAAACCAGGAATCCTAACCGCTAGACCATATGGGAGCAGTTATTAAGTATAATGAGTCATGGACTAAGAAAAAGTGGGACTAAAGATAATATATATTTTTTTTTTATTTTGCCGCTTTGAGCTTGTCTACAAACATCTGGTGGTTGCCTCGTTAGCGCAGTAGGAAGCGTGTCAGTCTCATAATCTGAAGGTCGTGAGTTCGATCCTCACACGAGGCACTGTTCAGTGAGTTTTTGTCTTCCTCCATTCATGCAGGAAATCTGGTTTTTCTGCCGAAACGTTTTTAATATATGAGGAAAGTGTTGTTGATTTCCTTGTCATTTTTGAGTGAGTAGAAGAGATGGGAAAGATTTGAGATTTAAATCCAAAATAGGATCTTGCCTAAAAAGAAACAATATTAAAGCAAAGTCCCAATCAGATTGGGTGAAATAGTCTGATGGTTTCTTATTTATTGGCGAAACTAGTTCATTAAAAAAAGGAAAATGAGTCAAACTGACAGGATAAAGGGGTTGTTGACTTGGAGTGAGAAGGGAACAATAGGAATTATTTGAGTTTTCAAGCTCAAATATAATCTGGTGAAAAGAGGAGGAATGGGTAAACAAAGATAAGTTAGAATTTATGGCCACAAAGAGCACTTTTGTCCTATAACACTCAACCTTTGAAAGTGCAAGACTAGTAAAAGGTTTTTTCCCATACCGGGAGTCGAACCCTGGCGACCTGGGTGAAAACCAGGAATCCTAACCGCTAGACCATATGGGAGCAGTTATTAAGTATAATGAGTCATGGACTAAGAAAAAGTGGGACTAAAGATAATATATATATTTTTTTTCATTTTGCCGCTTTGAGCTTGTCTACAAACATATGGTGGTTGCCTCGTTATCGCAGTAGGAAGCGTGTCAGTCTCATAATCTGAAGGTCGTGAGTTTGATCCTCACACGAGGCACTGTTCAGTGAGTTTTTGTCTTCCTCCATTCATGCACGAAATCGGGTTTTTCTGCCGAAACGTTTTTAATATATGAGGAAAGTGTTGTTGATTTCCTTGTCATTTTTGAGTGAGTAGAAGAGATGGGAATGATTTGAGATTTAAATCCAAAATAGGATCTTGCCTAAAAAGAAACAATATTAAAGCAAAGTCCCAATCAGATTGGGTGAAATAATCTGATGGTTTCTTATTTATTGGCGAAACTAGTTCATTAAAAAAAGGAAAATGAGCCAAACTGACAGGATAAAGGGGTTGTTGACTTGGAGTGAGAAGGGAACAATAGGAATTATTTGAGTTTTCAAGCTCAAATATAATCTGGTGAAAAGAGGAGGATTGGGTAAACAAAGATAAGTTAGAATTTATGGCCACAAAGAGCACTTGTATCCTATAACGCTCAACCTTTGAAAGTGAAAGACTAGTAAAAGGTTTTTTCCCATACCGGGCCACCTGGGTGAAAACCAGGAATCCTAACCGCTAGACCATATGGGAGCAGGTATTAAGTATAATGAGTCATGGACTAAGAAAAAGTGGGACTAAAGATAATATATATTTTTTTTTTTTATTTTGCCGCTTTGAGCTTGTCTACAAACATCTGGTGGTTGCCTCGTTAGCGCAGTAGGAAGCGTGTCAGTCTCATAATCTGAAGGTCGTGAGTTCGATCCTCACACGAGGCACTGTTCAGTGAGTTTTTGTCTTCCTCCATTCATGAAGGAAATCGGGTTTTTCTGCCGAAACGTTTTTAATATATGAGGAAAGTGTTGTTGATTTCCTTGTCATTTTTGAGTGAGTAGAAGAGATGGGAATGATTTGAGATTTAAATCCAAAATAGGATCTTGCCTAAAAAGAAACAATATTAAAGCAAAGTCCCAATCAGATTGGGTGAAATAGTCTGATGGTTTCTTATTTATTGGCGAAACTAGTTCATTAAAAAAAGGAAAATGAGCCAAACTGACAGGATAAAGGGGTTGTTGACTTGGAGTGAGAAGGGAACAATAGGAATTATTTGAGTTTTCAAGCTATAATATAATCTGGTGAAAAGAGGAGGAATGGGTAAACAAAGATAAGTTAGAATTTATGGCCACAAAGAGCACTTTTATCCTATAACGCTCAACCTTTGAAAGTGCAAGACTAGTAAAAGGTTTTTTCCCATACCGGGAGTCGAACCCAGGCCACCTGGGTAAAAACCAGGAATCCTAACCGCTAGCCCATATGGGAAAAGTTATTAAATATAATGAGTCATGGACTAAGAAAAAGTGGGACTAAAGATAATATATATATTTTTTTTCATTTTGCCGCTTTGAGCTTGTCTACAAACATCTGGTGGTTGCCTCGTTAGCGCAGGAGGAAGCGTGTCAGTCTCATAATCTGAAGGTCGTGAGTTCGATCCTCACACGAGGCACTGTTCAGTGAGTTTTTGTCTTCCTCCATTCATGCACGAAATCGGGTTTTTCTGCCGAAACGTTTTTAATATATGAGGAAAGTGTTGTTGATTTCCTTGTCATTTTTGAGTGAGTAGAAGAGATGGGAATGATTTGAGATTTAAATCCAAAATAGGATCTTGCCTAAAAAGAAACAATATTAAAGCAAAGTCCCAATCAGATTGGGTGAAATAGTCTGATGGTTTCTTATTTATTGGCGAAACTAGTTCATTAAAAAAAGGAAAATGAGCCAAACTGACAGGATAAAGGGGTTGTTGACTTGGAGTGAGAAGGGAACAATAGGAATTATTTGAGTTTTCAAGCTCAAATATAATCTGGTGAAAAGAGGAGGAATGGGTAAACAAAGATAAGTTAGAATTTATGGCCACAAAGAGCACTTTTATCCTATAACGCTCAACCTTTGAAAGTGCAAGACTAGTAAAAGGTTTTTTCCCATACCGGGCCACCTGGGTGAAAACCAGGAATACTAACCGCTAGACCATATGGGAGCAGTTATTAAGTATAATGAGTCATGGACTAAAAAAAAGTGGGACTAAAGATAATATATATATATTTTTTTTATTTTGCCGCTTTGAGCTTGTCTACAAACATCTGGTGGTTGCCTCGTTAGCGCAGTAGGAAGCGTGTCAGTCTCATAATCTGAAGGTCGTGAGTTCGATCCTCACACGAGGCACTGTTCAGTGAGTTTTTGTCTTCCTCCATTCATGAAGGAAATCGGGTTTTTCTGCCGAAACGTTTTTAATATATGAGGAAAGTGTTGTTGATTTCCTTGTCATTTTTGAGTGAGTAGAAGAGATGGGAATGATTTGAGATTTAAATCCAAAATAGGATCTTGCCTAAAAAGAAACAATATTAAAGCAAAGTCCCAATCAGATTGGGTGAAATAGTCTGATGGTTTCTTATTTATTGGCGAAACTAGTTCATTAAAAAAAGGAAAATGAGCCAAACTGACAGGATAAAGGGGTTGTTGACTTGGAGTGAGAAGGGAACAATAGGAATTATTTGAGTTTTCAAGCTCAAATATAATCTGGTGAAAAGAGGAGGAATGGGTAAACAAAGATAAATTAGAATTTATGGCCACAAAGAGCACTTTTATCCTATAACGCTCAACCTTTGAAAGTGCAAGAGTAGTAAAAGGTTTTTTCCCATACAGGGCCACCTGGGTGAAAACCAGGAATCCTAACCGCTAGACCATATGGGAGCAGTTATTAAGTATAATGAGTCATGGACTAAGAAAAAGTGGGACTAAAGTTAATATATATATTTTTTTTCATTTTGCCGCTTTGAGCTTGTCTACAAACATCTGGTGGTTGCCTCGTTAGCGCAGTAGGAAGCGTATCAGTCTCATAATCTGAAGGTCGTGAGTTCGATCCTCACACGAGGCACTGTTCAGTGAGTTTTTGTCTTCCTCCATTCATGCACGAAATCGGGTTTTTCTGCCGAAACGTTTTTAATATATGAGGAAAGTGTTGTTGATTTCCTTGTCATTTTTGAGTGAGTAGAAGAGATGGGAATGATTTGAGATTTAAATCCAAAATAGGATCTTGCCTAAAAAGAAACAATATTAAAGCAAAGTCCCAATCAGATTGGGTGAAATAGTCTGATGGTTTCTTATTTATTGGCGAAACTAGTTCATTAAAAAAAGGAAAATGAGCCAAACTGACAGGATAAAGGGGTTGTTGACTTGGAGTGAGAAGGGAACAATAGGAATTATTTGAGTTTTCAAGCTCAAATATAATCTGGTGAAAAGAGGAGGAATGGGTAAACAAAGATAAGTTAGAATTTATGGCCACAAAGAGCACTTTTATCCTATAACGCTCAACCTTTGAAAGTGCAAGACTAGTAAAAGGTTTTTTCCCATACAGGGCCACCTGGGTGAAAACCAGGAATCCTAACCGCTAGACCATATGGGAGCAGTTATTAAGTATAATGAGTCATGGACTAAGAAAAAGTGGGACTAAAGATAATATATATATTTTTTTTCATTTTGCCGCTTTGAGCTTGTCTACAAACATCTGGTGGTTGCCTCGTTAGCGCAGTAGGAAGCGTATCAGTCTCATAATCTGAAGGTCGTGAGTTTGATCCTCACACGAGGCACTGTTCAGTGAGTTTTTGTCTTCCTCCATTCATGCACGAAATCGGGTTTTTCTGCCGAAACGTTTTTAATATATGAGGAAAGTGTTGTTGATTTCCTTGTCATTTTTGAGTGAGTAGAAGAGATGGGAATGATTTGAGATTTAAATCCAAAATAGGATCTTGCCTAAAAAGAAACAATATTAAAGCAAAGTCCCAATCAGATTGGGTGAAATAGTCTGATGGTTTCTTATTTATTGGCGAAACTAGTTCATTAAAAAAGGAAAATGAGCCAAACTGACAGGATAAAGGGGTTGTTGACTTGGAGTGAGAAGGGAACAATAGGAATTATTTGAGTTTTCAAGCTCAAATATAATCTGGTGAAAAGAGGAGGAATGGGTAAACAAAGATAAGTTAGAATTTATGGCCACAAAGAGCACTTTTATCCTATAACGCTCAACCTTTGAAAGTGCAAGACTAGTAAAAGGTTTTTTCCCATACAGGGCCACCTGGGTGAAAACCAGGAATCCTAACCGCTAGACCATATGGGAGCAGTTATTAAGTATAATGAGTCATGGACTAAGAAAAAGTGGGACTAAAGATAATATATATATTTTTTTTCATTTTGCCGCTTTGAGCTTGTCTACAAACATCTGGTGGTTGCCTCGTTAGCGCAGTAGGAAGCGTATCAGTCTCATAATCTGAAGGTCGTGAGTTCGATCCTCACACGAGGCACTGTTCAGTGAGTTTTTGTCTTCCTCCATTCATGCACGAAATCGGGTTTTTCTGCCGAAACGTTTTTAATATATGAGGAAAGTGTTGTTGATTTCCTTGTCATTTTTGAGTGAGTAGAAGAGATGGGAATGATTTGAGATTTAAATCCAAAATAGGATCTTGCCTAAAAAGAAACAATATTAAAGCAAAGTCCCAATCAGATTGGGTGAAATAGTCTGATGGTTTCTTATTTATTGGCGAAACTAGTTCATTAAAAAAAGGAAAATGAGCCAAACTGACAGGATAAAGGGGTTGTTGACTTGGAGTGAGAAGGGAACAATAGGAATTATTTGAGTTTTCAAGCTCAAATATAATCTGGTGAAAAGAGGAGGAATGGGTAAACAAAGATAAGTTAGAATTTATGGCCACAAAGAGCACTTTTATCCTATAACGCTCAACCTTTGAAAGTGCAAGACTAGTAAAAGGTATTTTCCCATACCGGGAGTTGAACCCGGGCCACCTGGGTGAAAACCAGGAATCCTAACCGCTAGACCATATGGGAGCAGTTATTAAGTATAATGAGTCATGGACTAAGAAAAAGTGGGACTAAAGATAATATATATATTTTTTTTCATTTTGCCGCTTTGAGCTTGTCTACAAACATCTGGTGGTTTCCTCGTTAGCGCAGTAGGAAGCGTGTCAGTCTCATAATCTGAAGGTCGTGAGTTCGATCCTCACACGAGGCACTGTTCAGTGAGTTTTTGTCTTCCTCCATTCATGAAGGAAATCGGGTTTTTCTGCCGAAACGTTTTTAATATATGAGGAAAGTGTTGTTGATTTCCTTGTCATTTTTGAGTGAGTAGAAGAGATGGGAATGATTTGAGATTTAAATCCAAAATAGGATCTTGCCTAAAAAGAAACAATATTAAAGCAAAGTCCCAATCAGATTGGGTGAAATAGTCTGATGGTTTCTTATTTATTGGCGAAACTAGTTCATTAAAAAAAGGAAAATGAGCCAAACTGACAGGATAAAGGGGTTGTTGACTTGGAGTGAGAAGGGAACAATAGGAATTATTTGAGTTTTCAAGCTCAAATATAATCTGGTGAAAAGAGGAGGAATGGGTAAACAAAGATAAGTTAGAATTTATGGCCACAAAGAGCACTTTTATCCTATAACGCTCAACCTTTGAAAGTGCAAGACTAGTAAAAGGTTTTTTCCCATACAGGGCCACCTGGGTGAAAACCAGGAATCCTAACCGCTAGACCATATGGGAGCAGTTATTAAGTATAATGAGTCATGGACTAAGAAAAAGTGGGACTAAAGATAATATATATATTTTTTTTCATTTTGCCGCTTTGAGCTTGTCTACAAACATCTGGTGGTTGCCTCGTTAGCGCAGTAGGAAGCGTATCAGTCTCATAATCTGAAGGTCGTGAGTTCGATCCTCACACGAGGCACTGTTCAGTGAGTTTTTGTCTTCCTCCATTCATGCACGAAATCGGGTTTTTCTGCCGAAACGTTTTTAATATATGAGGAAAGTGTTGTTGATTTCCTTGTCATTTTTGAGTGAGTAGAAGAGATGGGAATGATTTGAGGTTTAAATCCAAAATAGGATCTTGCCTAAAAAGAAACAATATTAAAGCAAAGTCCCAATCAGATTGGGTGAAATAGTCTGATGGTTTCTTATTTATTGGCGAAACTAGTTCATTAAAAAAAGGAAAATGAGCCAAACTGACAGGATAAAGGGGTTGTTGACTTGGAGTGAGAAGGGAACAATAGGAATTATTTGAGTTTTCAAGCTCAAATATAATCTGGTGAAAAGAGGAGGAATGGGTAAACAAAGATAAGTTAGAATTTATGGCCACAAAGAGCACTTTTATCCTATAACGCTCAACCTTTGAAAGTGCAAGACTAGTAAAAGGTTTTTTCCCATACCGGGAGTTGAACCCGGGCCACCTGGGTGAAAACCAGGAATCCTAACCGCTAGACCATATGGGAGCAGTTATTAAGTATAATGAGTCATGGACTAAGAAAAAGTGGGACTAAAGATAATATATATATTTTTTTTCATTTTGCCGCTTTGAGCTTGTCTACAAACATCTGGTGGTTTCCTCGTTAGCGCAGTAGGAAGCGTGTCAGTCTCATAATCTGAAGGTCGTGAGTTCGATACTCACACGAGGCACTGTTCAGTGAGTTTTTGTCTTCCTCCATTCATGCAGGAAATCGGGTTTTTCTGCCGAAACGTTTTTAATATATGAGGAAAGTGTTGTTGATTTCCTTGTCATTTTTGAGTGAGTAGAAGAGATGGGAATGATTTGAGATTTAAATCCAAAATAGGATCTTGCCTAAAAAGAAACAATATTAAAGCAAAGTCCCAATCAGATTGGGTGAAATAGTCTGATGGTTTCTTATTTATTGGCGAAACTAGTTCATTAAAAAAAGGAAAATGAGCCAAACTGACAGGATAAAGGGGTTGTTGACTTGGAGTGAGAAGGGAACAATAGGAATTATTTGAGTTTTCAAGCTCAAATATAATCTGGTGAAAAGAGGAGGAATGGGTAAACAAAGATAAGTTATAATTTATGGCCACAAAGAGCACTTTTATCCTATAACGCTCAACCTTTGAAAGTGCAAGACTAGTAAAAGGTTTTTTCCCATACAGGGCCACCTGGGTGAAAACCAGGAATCCTAACCGCTAGACCATATGGGAGCAGTTATTAAGTATAATGAGTCAAGGACTAAGAAAAAGTGGGACTAAAGATAATATATATATTTTATTTCATTTTGCCGCTTTGAGCTTGTCTACAAACATCTGGTGGTTGCCTCGTTAGCGCAGTAGGAAGCGTGTCAGTCTAATAATCTGAAGTTCGTGAGTTCGATCCTCACACGAGGCACTGTTCAGTGAGTTTTTGTCTTCCTCCATTCATGAAGGAAATCGGGTTTTTCTGCCGAAACGTTTTTAATATATGAGGAAAGTGTTGTTGATTTCCTTGTCATTTTTGAGTGAGTAGAAGAGATGGGAATGATTTGAGATTTAAATCCAAAATAGGATCTTGCCTAAAAAGAAACAATATTAAAGCAAAGTCCCAATCAGATTGGGTGAAATAGTCTGATGGTTTCTTATTTATTGGCAAAACTAGTTCATTAAAAAAAGGAAAATGAGCCAAACTGACAGGATAAAGGGGTTGTTGACTTGGAGTGAGAAGGGAACAATAGGAATTATTTGAGTTTTCAAGCTATAATATAATCTGTTGAAAAGAGGATGAATGGGTAAACAAAGATAAGTTAGAATTTATGGCCACAAAGAGCACTTTTATCCTATAACGCTCAACCTTTGAAAGTGCAAGACTAGTAAAAGGTTTTTTCCCATACCGGGCCACCTGGGTGAAAACCAGGAATCCTAACCGCTAGACCATATGGGAGCAGTTATTAAGTATAATGAGTCATGGACTAAGAAAAAGTGGGACTAAAGATAATATATATATTTTTTTTCATTTTGCCGCTTTGAGCTTGCCTGCAAACATCTGGTGGTTGCCTCGTTAGCGCAGTAGGAAGCGTGGCAGTCTCATAATCTGAAGGTCATGAGTTTGATTCTCACACGACGCACTGTTCAGTGAGTTTTTGTCTTCCTCCATTCATGTACGAAATCGGGTTTTTCTGCCGAAACATTTTTAATATATGAGGAAAGTGTTGTTGATTTCCTTGTCATTTTTGAGTGAGTAGAAGAGATGGGAATGATTTGAGATTTAAATCCAAAATAGGATCTTGCCTAAAAAGAAACAATATTAAAGCAAAGTCCCAATAAGATTGGGTGAAATAGTCTGATGGTTTCTTATTTATTGGCGAAACTAGTTCATTAAAAAAAGGAAAATGAGCCAAACTGACAGGATAAAGGGGTTGTTGACTTGGAGTGAGAAGGGAACAATAGGAATTATTTGAGTTTTCAAGCTCAAATATAATCTGGTGAAAAGAGGAGGAATGGGTAAACAAAGATAAGTTATAATTTATGGCCACAAAGAGCACTTTTATCCTATAACGCTCAACCTTTGAAAGTGCAAGACTAGTAAAAGGTTTTTTCCCATACAGGGCCACCTGGGTGAAAACCAGGAATCCTAACCGCTAGACCATATGGGAGCAGTTATTAAGTATAATGAGTCAAGGACTAAGAAAAAGTGGGACTAAAGATAATATATATATTTTATTTCATTTTGCCGCTTTGAGCTTGTCTACAAACATCTGGTGGTTGCCTCGTTAGCGCAGTAGGAAGCGTGTCAGTCTAATAATCTGAAGTTCGTGAGTTCGATCCTCACACGAGGCACTGTTCAGTGAGTTTTTGTCTTCCTCCATTCATGAAGGAAATCGGGTTTTTCTGCCGAAACGTTTTTAATATATGAGGAAAGTGTTGTTGATTTCCTTGTCATTTTTGAGTGAGTAGAAGAGATGGGAATGATTTGAGATTTAAATCCAAAATAGGATCTTGCCTAAAAAGAAACAATATTAAAGCAAAGTCCCAATCAGATTGGGTGAAATAGTCTGATGGTTTCTTATTTATTGGCAAAACTAGTTCATTAAAAAAAGGAAAATGAGCCAAACTGACAGGATAAAGGGGTTGTTGACTTGGAGTGAGAAGGGAACAATAGGAATTATTTGAGTTTTCAAGCTATAATATAATCTGTTGAAAAGAGGATGAATGGGTAAACAAAGATAAGTTAGAATTTATGGCCACAAAGAGCACTTTTATCCTATAACGCTCAACCTTTGAAAGTGCAAGACTAGTAAAAGGTTTTTTCCCATACCGGGCCACCTGGGTGAAAACCAGGAATCCTAACCGCTAGACCATATGGGAGCAGTTATTAAGTATAATGAGTCATGGACTAAGAAAAAGTGGGACTAAAGATAATATATATATTTTTTTTCATTTTGCCGCTTTGAGCTTGCCTGCAAACATCTGGTGGTTGCCTCGTTAGCGCAGTAGGAAGCGTGGCAGTCTCATAATCTGAAGGTCATGAGTTTGATTCTCACACGACGCACTGTTCAGTGAGTTTTTGTCTTCCTCCATTCATGTACGAAATCGGGTTTTTCTGCCGAAACATTTTTAATATATGAGGAAAGTGTTGTTGATTTCCTTGTCATTTTTGAGTGAGTAGAAGAGATGGGAATGATTTGAGATTTAAATCCAAAATAGGATCTTGCCTAAAAAGAAACAATATTAAAGCAAAGTCCCAATCAGATTGGGTGAAATAGTCTGATGGTTTCTTATTTATTGGCGAAACTAGTTCATTAAAAAAAGGAAAATGAGCCAAACTGACAGGATAAAGGGGTTGTTGACTTGGAGTGAGAAGGGAACAATAGGAATTATTTGAGTTTTCAAGCTCAAATATAATCTGGTGAAAAGAGGAGGAATGGGTAAACAAAGATAAGTTAGAATTTATGGCCACAAAGAGCACTTTTATCCTATAACGCTCAACCTTTGAAAGTGCAAGACTAGTAAAAGGTTTTTCACCATACCGGGAGTCGAACCCAGGCCCTCTGGGTGAAAACCAAGAATCCTAACCGCTAGACCATATGGGAGCAGTTATTAAGTGTAATGAGTCATGGACTAAGAAAAAGTGGGACTAAAGATAATATATATATTTTTTTTCATTTTGCCGCTTTGAGCTTGTCTACAAACATCTGGTGGTTGCCTCGTTAGCGCAGTAGGAACTGTGTCAGTCTCATAATCTGAAGGTCGTGAGTTCGATCCTCACACGAGGCACTGTTCAGTGAGTTTTTGTCTTCCTCCATTCATGCAGGAAATCGGGTTTTTCTGCCGAAACGTTTTTAATATATGAGGAAAGTGTTGTTGATTTCCTTGTCATTTTTGAGTGAGTAGAAGAGATGGGAATGATTTGAGATTTAAATCCAAAATAGGATCTTGCCTAAAAAGAAACAATATTAATGCAAAGTCCCAATCAGATTGGGTGAAATAGTCTGATGGTTTCTTATTTATTGGCGAAACTAGTTCATTAAAAAAAGGAAAATGAGCCAAACTGACAGGATAAAGGGGTTGTTGACTTGGAGTGAGAAGGGAACAATTGGAATTATTTGAGTTTTCAAGCTCAAATATAATCTGGTGAAAAGAGGAGGAATGGGTAAACAAAGATAAGTTAGAATTTATGGCCACAAAGAGCACTTTTATCCTATAACGCTCAACCTTTGAAAGTGCAAGACTAGTAAAAGGTTTTTTCCCAAACCGGGAGTCGAACCCGGGCCACCTGGGTGAAAACCAGGAATCCTAACCGCTAGACCATATGGGAGCAGTTATTAAGTATAATGAGTCATGGACTAAGAAAAAGTGGGAATAAAGAAAATGTATATATATTTTTTTCATTTTGCCGCTTTGAGCTTGTCTACAAACAACTGGTGGTTGCCTCGTTAGCGCAGTAGGAAGTGTGTCAGTCTCATAATCTGAAGGTTGTGAGTTCGATCCTCACACGAGGCACTGTTCAGTGAGTTTTTGTCTTCCTCCATTCATGCAGGAAATCGGGTTTTTCTGCCGAAACGTTTTTAATATATGAGGAAAGTGTTGTTGATTTCCTTGTCATTTTTGAGTGAGTAGAAGAGATGGGAATGATTTGAGCTTTAAATCCAAAATAGGATCTTGCCTAAAAAGAAACAATATTAAAGCAAAGTCCCAATCAGATTGGGTGAAATAGTCTGATGGTTTCTTATTTATTGGCGAAACTAGTTCATTAAAAAAAGGAAAATGAGCCAAACTGACAGGATAAAGGGGTTGTTGACTTGGAGTGAGAAGGGAACAATAGGAATTATTTGAGTTTTCAAGCTCAAATAGGATCTGGTGAAAAGAGGAGGAATGGGTAAACAAAGATAAGTTAGAATTTATGGCCACAAAGAGCACTTTTATCCTATAACGCTCAACCTTTGAAAGTGCAAGACTAGTAAAAGGTTCTTTTATACCGGGAGTCGAACCCAGGCCACCTGGGTGAAAACCAGGAATCCTAACCGCTAGACCATATGGGAGCAGTTATTAAGTATAATGAGTCATGGACTAAGAAAAAGTGGGAATAAAGAAAATGTATATATATTTTTTCATTTTGCCGCTTTGAGCTTGTCTACAAACATCTGGTGGTTGCCTCGTTAGCGCAGTAGGAAGCGTGTCAGTCTCATAATCTGAAGGTCGTGAGTTCGATCCTCACACAAGGCACTGTTCAGTGAGTTTTTGTCTTCCTCCATTCATGCAGGAAATCGGGTTTTTCTGCCGAAACGTTTTTAATATATGAGGAAAGTGTTGTTGATTTCCTTGTCATTTTTGAGTGAGTAGAAGAGATGGGAATGATTTGAGCTTTAAATCCAAAATAGGATCTTGCCTAAAAAGAAACAATATTAAAGCAAAGTCCCAATCAGATTGGGTGAAATAGTCTGATGGTTTCTTATTTATTGGCGAAACTAGTTCAATAAAAAAAGGAAAATTAGCCAAACTGACAGGATAAAGGGGTTGTTGACTTGGAGTGAGAAGGGAACAATAGGAATTATTTGAGTTTTCAAGCTCAAATAGGATCTGGTGAAAAGAGGAGGAATGGGTAAACAAAGATAAGTTAGAATTTATGGCCACAAAGAGCACTTTTGAACGCTCAACCTTTGAAAGTGCAAGACTAGTGAAAGGTTCTTTCCCATACCGGGAGACAAACCCAGGACACCTGGGTGAAAACCAGGAATCCTAACCGCTAGACCATATGGGAGCAGTTATTAAGTATAATGAGTCATGGACTAAGAAAAAGTGGGAATAAAGAAAATGTATATATATTTTTTCATTTTGCCGCTTTGAGCTTGTCTACAAACATCTGGTGGTTGCCTCGTTAGTGCAGTAGGAAGTGTGTCAGTCTCATAATCTGAAGGTTGTGAGTTCGATCCTCACACGAGGCACTGTTCAGTGAGTTTTTGTCTTCCTCCATTCATGCAGGAAATCGGGTTTTTCTGCCGAAACGTTTTTAATATATGAGGAAAGTGTTGTTGATTTCCTTGTCATTTTTGAGTGAGTAGAAGAGATGGGAATGATTTGAGCTTTAAATCCAAAATAGGATCTTGCCTAAAAAGAAACAATATTAAAGCAAAGTCCCAATCAGATTGGGTGAAATAGTCTGATGGTTTCTTATTTATTGGCGAAACTAGTTCATTAAAAAAAGGAAAATTAGCCAAACTGACAGGATAAAGGGGTTGTTGACTTGGAGTGAGAAGGGAACAATAGGAATTATTTGAGTTTTCAAGCTCAAATAGGATCTGGTGAAAAGAGGAGGAATGGGTAAACAAAGATAAGTTAGAATTTATGGCCACAAAGAGCACTTTTGAACGCTCAACCTTTGAAAGTGCAAGACTAGTGAAAGGTTCTTTCCCATACCAGGCGACAAACCCAGGCCACCTGGGTGAAAACCAGGAATCCTAACCGCTAGACCATATGGGAGCAGTTATTAAGTATAATGAGTCATGGACTAAGAAAAAGTGGGAATAAAGAAAATGTATATATATTTTTTCATTTTGCCGCTTTGAGCTTGTCTACAAACACCTGGTGGTTGCCTCGTTAGCGCAGTAGGAAGTGTGTCAGTCTCATAATCTGAAGGTTGTGAGTTCGATCCTCACACGAGGCACTGTTCAGTGAGTTTTTGTCTTCCTCCATTCATGCAGGAAATCGGGTTTTTCTGCCGAAACGTTTTTAATATATGAGGAAAGTGTTGTTGATTTCCTTGTCATTTTTGAGTGAGTAGAAGAGATGGGAATGATTTGAGCTTTAAATCCAAAATAGGATCTTGCCTAAAAAGAAACAATATTAAAGCAAAGTCCCAATCAGATTGGGTGAAATAGTCTGATGGTTTCTTATTTATTGGAGAAACTAGTTCATTAAAAAAAGGAAAATTAGCCAAACTGACAGGATAAAGGGGTTGTTGACTTGGAGTGAGAAGGGAACAATAGGAATTATTTGAGTTTTCAAGCTCAAATAGGATCTGGTGAAAAGAGGAGGAATGGGTAAACAAAGATAAGTTAGAATTTATGGCCACAAAGAGCACTTTTGAACACTCAACCTTTGAAAGTGCAAGACTAGTGAAAGGTTCTTTCCCATACCAGGAGACAAACCCAGGCCACCTGGGTGAAAACCAGGAATCCTTACCGCTAGACCATATGGGAGCAGTTATTAAGTATAATGAGTCATGGACTAAGAAAAAGTGGGAATAAAGAAAATGTATATATATATTTTCATTTTGCCGCTTTGAGCTTGTCTACAAACATCTGGTGGTTTCCTCGTTAGCGCAGTAGGAAGCGTGTCAGTCTCATAATCTGAAGGTCGTGAGTTTGATCCTCACACGAGGCACTGTTCAGTGAGTTTTTGTCTTCCTCCATTCATGCAGGAAATCGGGTTTTTCTGCTGAAACGTTTTTAATATATGAGGAAAGTGTTGTTGATTTCCTTGTCATTTTTGAGTGAGTAGAAGAAATGGGAATGATTTGAGCTTTAAATCCAAAATATGATCTTGCCTAAAAAGAAACAATATTAAAGCAAAGTCCCAATCAGATTGGGTGAAATAGTCTGATGGTTTCTTATTTATTGGCGAAACTAGTTCATTAAAAAAAGGAAAATTAGCCAAACTGACAGGATAAAGGGGTTGTTGACTTGGAGTGAGAAGGGAACAATAGGAATTATTTGAGTTTTCAAGCTCAAATAGGATCTGGTGAAAAGAGGAGGAATGGGTAAACAAAGATAAGTTAGAATTTATGGCCACAAAGAGCACTTTTGAACGCTCAACCTTTGAAAGTGCAAGACTAGTGAAAGGTTCTTTCCCATACCGGGAGACAAACCCAGGACACCTGGGTGAAAACCAGGAACCCTAACCACTAGACCATATGGGAGCAGTTATTAAGTATAATGAGTCATGGACTAAGAAAAAGTGGGAATAAAGAAAATGTATATATATTTTTTCATTTTGCCGCTTTGAGCTTGTCTACAAACATCTGGTGGTTGCCTCGTTAGTGCAGTAGGAAGTGTGTCAGTCTCATAATCTGAAGGTCGTGAGTTCGATCCTCACACGAGGCACTGTTCAGTGAGTTTTTGTCTTCCTCCATTCATGCAGGAAATCGGGTTTTTCTGCCGAAACGTTTTTAATATATGAGGAAAGTGTTGTTGATTTCCTTGTCATTTTTGAGTGAGTAGAAGAGATGGGAATGATTTGAGCTTTAAATCCAAAATAGGATCTTGCCTAAAAAGAAACAATATTAAAGCAAAGTCCCAATCAGATTGGGTGAAATAGTCTGATGGTTTCTTATTTATTGGCGAAACTAGTTCATTAAAAAAAGGAAAATTAGCCAAACTGACAGGATAAAGGGGTTGTTGACTTGGAGTGAGAAGGGAACAATAGGAATTATTTGAGTTTTCAAGCTCAAATAGGATCTGGTGAAAAGAGGAGGAATGGGTAAACAAAGATAAGTTAGAATTTATGGCCACAAAGAGCACTTTTGAACGCTCAACCTTTGAAAGTGCAAGACTAGTGAAAGGTTCTTTCCCATACCAGGCGACAAACCCAGGCCACCTGGGTGAAAACCAGGAATCCTAACCGCTAGACCATATGGGAGCAGTTATTAAGTATAATGAGTCATGGACTAAGAAAAAGTGGGAATAAAGAAAATGTATATATATTTTTTTCATTTTGCCGCTTTGAGCTTGTCTACAAACATCTGGTGGTTGCCTCGTTAGCGCAGTAGGAAGCGTGTCAGTCTCATAATCTGAAGGTTGTGAGTTCGATCCTCACACGAGGCACTGTTCAGTTTGTTTTTGTCTTCCTCCATTCATGCAGGAAATCGGGTTTTTCTGCCGAAACGTTTTTAATATATGAGAAAAGTGTTGTTGATTTCCTTGTCATTTTTGAGTGAGTAGAAGAGATGGGAATGATTTGAGCTTTAAATCCAAAATAGGATCTTGCCTAAAAAGAAACAATATTAAAGCAAAGTCCCAATCAGATTGGGTGAAATAGTCTGATGGTTTCTTATTTATTGGCGAAACTAGTTCATTAAAAAAAGGAAAATTAGCCAAACTGACAGGATAAAGGGGTTGTTGACTTGGAGTGAGAAGGGAACAATAGGAATTATTTGAGTTTTCAAGCTCAAATAGGATCTGGTGAAAAGAGGAGGAATGGGTAAACAAAGATAAGTTAGAATTTATGGCCACAAAGAGCACTTTTGAACGCTCAACCTTTGAAAGTGCAAGACTAGTGAAAGGTTCTTTCCCATACAGGGAGACAAACCCAGGCCACCTGGGTGAAAACCAGGAATCCTAACCGCTAAACCATATGGGAGCAGTTATTAAGTATAATGAGTCATGGACTAAGAAAAAGTGGGAATAAAGAAAATGTATATATATTTTTTCATTTTGCCGCTTTGAGCTTGTCTACAAACATCTGGTGGTTGCCTTGTTAGCGCAGTAGGAAGCGTGTCAGTTTCATAGTCTGAAGGTCGTGAGTTTGATCCTCACACGAGGCACTGTTCAGTGAGTTTTTGTCTTCCTCCATTCATGCAGGAAATCGGGTTTTTCTGCCGAAACGTTTTTAATATATGAGGAAAGTGTTGTTGATTTCCTTGTCATTTTTGAGTGAGTAGAAGAGATGGGAATGATTTGAGCTTTAAATCCAAAATAGGATCTTGCCTAAAAAGAAACAATATTAAAGCAAAGTCCCAATCAGATTGGGTGAAATAGTCTGATGGTTTCTTATTTATTGGCGAAACTAGTTCATTAAAAAAAGGAAAATTAGCCAAACTGACAGGATAAAGGGGTTGTTGACTTGGAGTGAGAAGGGAACAATAGGAATTATTTGAGTTTTCAAGCTCAAATAGGATCTGGTGAAAAGAGGAGGAATGTGTAAACAAAGATAAGTTAGAATTTATGGCCACAAAGAGCGCTTTTATCCTATAACGCTCAACCTTTGAAAGTGCAAGACTAGAAAAATGTATTTTCCCATACCGGGAGTCGAACCCGGGCAACTTGGGTGAAAACCAGAAATCCTAACCGCTAAACCATATGGGAGCTGTTATTAAGTATAATGAGTCATGGACTAAGAAAAAGTGGGAATAAAGAAAATGTATATATATTTTTTCATTTTGCCGCTTTGAGCTTGTCTACAAACATCTGGTGGTTGCCTCGTTAGCGCAGTAGGAAGCGTGTCAGTCTAATAATCTGAAGGTCATGAGTTTGATCCTCACACGAGGCACTGTTCAGTGAGTTTTTGTCTTCCTCCATTCATGCAGGAAATCGGGTTTTTCTGCCGAAACGTTTTTAATATATGAGGAAAGTGTTGTTGATTTCCTTGTCATTTTTGAGTGAGTAGAAGAGATGGGAATGATTTGAGCTTTAAATCCAAAATAGGATCTTGCCTAAAAAGAAACAATATTAAAGCAAAGTCCCAATCAGATTGGGTGAAATAGTCTGATGGTTTCTTATTTATTGGCGAAACTAGTTCATTAAAAAAAGGAAAATTAGCCAAACTGACAGGATAAAGGGGTTGTTGACTTGGAGTGAGAAGGGAACAATAGGAATTATTTGAGTTTTCAAGCTCAAATAGGATCTGGTGAAAAGAGGAGGAATGTGTAAACAAAGATAAGTTAGAATTTATGGCCACAAAGAGCGCTTTTATCCTATAACGCTCAACCTTTGAAAGTGCAAGACTAGAAAAATGTATTTTCCCATACCGGGAGTCGAACCCGGGCCACTTGGGTGAAAACCAGAAATCCTAACCGCTAGACCATATGGGAACTGTTATTAAGTATAATGAGTCATGGACTAAGAAAAAGTGGGAATAAAGAAAATGTATATATATTTTTTCATTTTGCCGCTTTGAGCTTGTCTACAAACATCTGGTGGTTGCCTCGTTAGCGCAGTAGGAAGTGTGTCAGTCTAATAATCTGAAGGTCGTGAGTTTGATCCTCACACGAGGCACTGTTCAGTGAGTTTTTGTCTTCCTCCATTCATGCAGGAAATCGGGTTTTTCTGCCGAAACGTTTTTAATATATGAGGAAGATGTTGTTGATTTCCTTGTCATTTTTGAGTGAGTAGAAGAGATGGGAATGATTTGAGCTTTAAATCCAAAATAGGATCTTGCCTAAAAAGAAACAATATTAAAGCAAAGTCCCAATCAGATTGGGTGAAATAGTCTGATGGTTTCTTATTTATTGGCGAAACTAGTTCAATAAAAAAAGGAAAATTAGCCAAACTGACAGGATAAAGGGGTTGTTGACTTGGAGTGAGAAGGGAACAATAGTAATTATTTGAGTTTTCAAGCTCAAATAGGATCTGGTGAAAAGAGGAGGAATGTGTAAACAAAGATAAGTTAGAATTTATGGCCACAAAGAGCACTTTTATCCTATAACGCTCAACCTTTGAAAGTGCAAGACTAGTAAAAGGTTTTTTCCCATACCGGGAGTCGAACCCAGGTCACCTGGGTGAAAACCAGAAATCCTAACCGCTAGACCATATGGGAGCTGTTATTAAGTATAATTAGTCATGGACTAAGAAAAAGTGGGAATAAAGAAAATGTATATATATTTTTTCATTTTGCCGCTTTGAGCTTGTCTACAAACATCTGGTAGTTGTCTCGTTAGCGCAGTAGGAAGCGTGTCAGTCTAATAATCTGAAGCTCGTGAGTACGATCCTCACACGAGGCACTGTTCAGTGAGTTTTTGTCTTCCTCCATTCATGCAGGAAATCGGGTTTTTCTGCCGAAACGTTTTTAATATATGAGGAAAGTGTTGTTGATTTCCTTGTCATTTTTGAGTGAGTAGAAGAGATGGGAATGATTTGAGATTTAAATCCAAAATAGGATCTTGCCTAAAAAGAAACAATATTAAAGCAAAGTCCCAATCAGATTGGGTGAAATAGTCTGATGGTTTCTTATTTATTGGCGAAACTAGTTCATTAAAAAAAGGAAAATGAGCCAAACTGACAGGATAAAGGGGTTGTTGACTTGGAGTGAGAAGGGAACAATAGGAATTATTTGAGTTTTCAAGCTCAAATATAATCTGGTGAAAAGAGGAGGAATGGGTAAACAAAGATAAATTAGAATTTATGGCCACAAAGAGCACTTTTATCCTATAACGCTCAACCTTTGAAAGTGCAAGACTAGTAAAAGCTTTTTCCCATACCGGGAGTCGAACCTGGGCCACCTGCGTGAAAACCAGGAATCCTAACCGCTAGACCATATGGGAGCAGTTATTAAGTATAATGAGTCATGGACTAAGAAAAAGTGGGACTAAAGATAATATATATATTTTTTTTCATTTTGCCGCTTTGAGCTTGTCTACAAACATCTGATGGTTGCCTCGTTAGCGCAGTAGGAAGCGTGTCAGTCTCATAATCTGAAGGTCGTGAGTTCGATCCTCACACGAGGCACTGTTCAGTGAGTTTTTGTCTTCCTCCATTCATGCAGGAAATCGGGTTTTTCTGCCGAAACGTTTTTAATATATGAGGAAAGTGTTGTTGATTTCCTTGTCATTTTTGAGTGAGTAGAAGAGATGGGAATGATTTGAGCTTTAAATCCAAAATAGGATCTTGCCTAAAAAGAAACAATATTAAAGCAAAGTCTCAATCAAATTGGGTGAAATAGTCTGATGGGTTCTTATTTATTGGCGAAACTAGTTCATTAAAAAAAGGAAAATTAGCCAAACTGACAGGATAAAGGGGTTGTTGACTTGGAGTGAGAAGGGAACAATAGGAATTATTTGAGTTTTCAAGCTCAAATAGGATCTGGTGAAAAGAGGAGGAATGGGTAAACAAAGATAAGTTAGAATTTATGGCCACAAAGAGCACTTTTGAACACTCAACCTTTGAAAGTGCAAGACTAGTGAAAGGTTCTTTCCCATACCAGGAGACAAACCCAGGCCACCTGGGTGAAAACCAGGAATCCTAACCGCTAGACCATATGGGAGCAGTTATTAAGTATAATGAGTCATGGACTAAGAAAAAGTGGGAATAAAGAAAATGTATATATATTTTTTCATTTTGCCGCTTTGAGCTTGTCTACAAACATCTGGTAGTTGTCTCGTTAGCGCAGTAGGAAGCGTGTCAGTCTAATAATCTGAAGCTCGTGAGTACGATCCTCACACGAGGCACTGTTCAGTGAGTTTTTGTCTTCCTCCATTCATGCAGGAAATCGGGTTTTTCTGCCGAAACGTTTTTAATATATGAGGAAAGTGTTGTTGATTTCCTTGTCATTTTTGAGTGAGTAGAAGAGATGGGAATGATTTGAGATTTAAATCCAAAATAGGATCTTGCCTAAAAAGAAACAATATTAAAGCAAAGTCCCAATCAGATTGGGTGAAATAGTCTGATGGTTTCTTATTTATTGGTGAAACTAGTTCATTAAAAAAAGGAAAATGAGCCAAACTGACAGGATAAAGGGGTTGTTGACTTGGAGTGAGAAGGGAACAATAGGAATTATTTGAGTTTTCAAGCTCAAATATAATCTGGTGAAAAGAGGAGGAATGGGTAAACAAAGATAAGTTAGAATTTATGGCCACAAAGAGCACTTTTATCCTATAACGCTCAACCTTTGAAAGTGCAAGACTAGTAAAAGCTTTTTCCCATACCGGGAGTCGAACCTGGGCCACCTGCGTGAAAACCAGGAATCCTAACCGCTAGACCATATGGGAGCAGTTATTAAGTATAATGAGTCATGGACTAAGAAAAAGTGGGACTAAAGATAATATATATATTTTTTTTCATTTTGCCGCTTTGAGCTTGTCTACAAACATCTGATGGTTGCCTCGTTAGCGCAGTAGGAAGCGTGTCAGTCTCATAATCTGAAGGTCGTGAGTTCGATCCTCACACGAGGCACTGTTCAGTGAGTTTTTGTCTTCCTCCATTCATGCACGAAATCGGGTTTTTCTGCCGAAACGTTTTTAATATATGAGGAAAGTGTTGTTGATTTCCTTGTCATTTTTGAGTGAGTAGAAGAGATGGGAATGATTTGAGGTTTAAATCCAAAATAGGATCTTGCCTAAAAAGAAACAATATTAAAGCAAAGTCCCAATCAGATTGGGTGAAATAGTCTGATGGTTTCTTATTTATTGGCGAAACTAGTTCATTAAAAAAAGGAAAATGAGCCAAACTGACAGGATAAAGGGGTTGTTGACTTGGAGTGAGAAGGGAACAATAGGAATTATTTGAGTTTTCAAGCTCAAATATAATCTGGTGAAAAGAGGAGGAATGGGTAAACAAAGATAAGTTAGAATTTATGGCCACAAAGAGCACTTTTATCCTATAACGCTCAACCTTTGAAAGTGCAAGACTAGTAAAAGGTTTTTTCCCATACCGGGAGTTGAACCCGGGCCACCTGGGTGAAAACCAGGAATCCTAACCGCTAGACCATATGGGAGCAGTTATTAAGTATAATGAGTCATGGACTAAGAAAAAGTGGGACTAAAGATAATATATATATTTTTTTTCATTTTGCCGCTTTGAGCTTGTCTACAAACATCTGGTGGTTGCCTCGTTAGTGCAGTAGGAAGCGTGTCAGTCTCATAATCTGAAGGTCGTGAGTTCGATACTCACACGAGGCACTGTTCAGTGAGTTTTTGTCTTCCTCCATTCATGCAGGAAATCGGGTTTTTCTGCCGAAACGTTTTTAATATATGAGGAAAGTGTTGTTGATTTCCTTGTCATTTTTGAGTGAGTAGAAGAGATGGGAATGATTTGAGATTTAAATCCAAAATAGGATCTTGCCTAAAAAGAAACAATATTAAAGCAAAGTCCCAATCAGATTGGGTGAAATAGTCTGATGGTTTCTTATTTATTGGCGAAACTAGTTCATTAAAAAAAGGAAAATGAGCCAAACTGACAGGATAAAGGGGTTGTTGACTTGGAGTGAGAAGGGAACAATAGGAATTATTTGAGTTTTCAAGCTCAAATATAATCTGGTGAAAAGAGGAGGAATGGGTAAACAAAGATAAGTTAGAATTTATGGCCACAAAGAGCACTTTTATCCTATAACGCTCAACCTTTGAAAGTGCAAGACTAGTAAAAGGTTTTTTCCCATACCGGGAGTCGAACCCGGGCCACCTGGGTAAAAACCAGGAATCCTAACCGCTAGCCCATATGTGAGAAGTTATTAAGTATAATGAGTCATGGACTAAGAAAAAGTGGGACTAAAGATAATATATATATCTTTTTTCATTTTGCCGCTTTGAGCTTGTCTACAAACATCTGGTGGTTGCCTCGTTAGCGCAGTAGGAAGCATGTCAGTCTCATAATCTGAAGGTCATGAGTTCGATCCTCACACGAGGCACTGTTCAGTGAGTTTTTGTCTTCCTCCATTCATGCAGGAAATCGGGTTTTTCTGCCGAAACGTTTTTAATATATGAGGAAAGTGTTGTTGATTTCCTTGTCATTTTTGAGTGAGTAGAAGAGATGGCAATGATTTTAAATTTAAATCCAAAATAGGATCTTGCCTAAAAAGAAACTATATTAAAGCAAAGTCCCAATCAGATTGGGTGAAATAGTCTGATGGTTTCTTATTTATTGGCGAAACTAGTTCATTAAAAAAAGGAAAATGAGCCAAACTGACAGGATAAAGGGGTTGTTGACTTGGAGTGAGAAGGGAACAATAGGAATTATTTGAGTTTTCAAGCTCAAATATAATCTGGTGAAAAGAGGAGGAATTGGTAAACAAAGATAAGTTAGAATTTATGGCCACAAAGAGCACTTTTATCCTATAACGCTCAACCTTTGAAAGTGCAAGACTAGTAAAAGGTTTTTTCCCATACTGGGCCACCTGGGTAAAAACCAGGAATCCTAACCGCTAGACCATATGGAAGCAGTTATTAAGTATAATGAGTCATGGACTAAGAAAAAGTGGGACTAAAGATAATATATATATTTTTTTTTCATTTTGTCGCTTTGAGCTTGTCTACAAACATCTGGTGGTTGCCTCGTTAGCGCAGTAGGAAGCGTGTCAGTCTCATAATCTGAAGGTCGTGAGTGCGATCCTCACTCGAGGCACTGTTCAGTGAGTTTTTGTCTTCCTCCATTCATGCACGAAATCGGGTTTTTCTGCCGAAACGTTTTTAATATATGAGGAAAGTGTTGTTGATTTCCTTGTCATTTTTGAGTGAGTAGAAGAGATGGGAATGATTTGAGATTTAAATCCAAAATAGGATCTTGCCTAAAAAGAAACAATATTAAAGCAAAGTCCCAATCAGATTGGGTGAAATAGTCTGATGGTTTCTTATTTATTGGCGAAACTAGTTCATTAAAAAAAGGAAAATGAGCCAAACTGACAGGATAAAGGGGTTGTTGACTTGGAGTGAGAAGGGAACAATAGGAATTATTTGACTTTTCAAGCTCAAATATAATCTGGTGAAAAGAGGAGGAATGGGTAAACAAAGATAAGTTAGAATTTATGGCCACAAAGAGCACTTTTATCCTATAACGCTCAACCTTTGAAAGTGCAAGACTAGTAAAAGGTTTTTTCCCATACCGGGAGTCGAACCCGGGCCACCTGGGTAAAAACCAGGAATTCTAACCGCTAGCCCATATGTGAGAAGTTATTAAGTATAATGAGTCATGGACTAAGAAAAAGTGGGACTAAAGATAATATATATATTTTTTTTCATTTTGCCACTTTGAGCTTGTCTACAAACATCTGGTGGTTGCCTCGTTAGCGCAGTAGGAAGCGTGTCAGTCTCATAATCTGAAGGTCGTGAGTGCGATCCTCACACGAGGCACTGTTCAGTGAGTTTTTGTCTTCCTCCATTCATGCACGAAATCGGGTTTTTCTGCCGAAACGTTTTTATTATATGAGGAAAGTGTTGTTGATTTCCTTGTCATTTTTGAGTGAGTAGAAGAGATGGGAATGATTTGAGATTTAAATCCAAAATAGGATCTTGCCTAAAAAGAAACAATATTAAAGCAAAGTCCCAATCAGATTGGGTGAAATAGTCTGATGGTTTCTTATTTATTGGCGAAACTAGTTCATTAAAAAAAGGAAAATGAGCCAAACTGACAGGATAAAGGGGTTGTTGACTTGGAGTGAGAAGGGAACAATAGGAATTATTTGACTTTTCAAGCTCAAATATAATCTGGTGAAAAGAGGACGAATGGGTAAACAAAGATAAGTTAGAATTTATGGCCACAAAGAGCACTTTTATCCTATAACGCTCAACCTTTGAAAGTGCAAGACTAGTAAAAGGTTTTTTTCCCATACCGGGCCACCTGGGTAAAAACCAGGAATCCTAACCGCTAGACCATATGGAAGCAGTTATTAAGTATAATGAGTAATGGACTAAGAAAAAGTGGGACTAAAGATAATATATATATCTTTTTTCATTTTGCCGCTTTGAGCTTGTCTACAAACATCTGGTGGTTGCCTCGTTAGCACAGTAGGAAGCGTGTCAGTCTCATAATCTGAAGGTCGTGAGTTCGATCCTCACACGAGGCACTGTTCAGTGAGTTTTTGTCTTCCTCCATTCATGCACGAAATCGGGTTTTTCTGCCGAAACGTTTTTAATATATGAGGAAAGTGTTGTTGATTTCCTTGTCATTTTTGAGTGAGTAGAAGAGATGGGAATGATTTGAGATTTAAATCCAAAATAGGATCTTGCCTAAAAAGAAACAATATTAAAGCAAAGTCCCAATCAGATTGGGTGAAATAGTCTGATGGTTTCTTATTTATTGGCGAAACTAGTTCATTAAAAAAAGGAAAATGAGTAAAAAAAACTGACAGGATAAAGGGGTTGTTGACTTGGAGTGAGAAGGGAACAATAGGAATTATTTGAGTTTTCAAGCTCAAATATAATCTGGTGAAAAGAGGAGGAATGGGTAAACAAAGATAAGTTAGAATTTATGGCCACAAAGAGCACTTTTATCCTATAACGCTCAACCTTTGAAAGTGCAAGACTAGTAAAAGGTTTTTTCCCATACCGGGAGTCGAACCCGGGCCACCTGGGTAAAAACCAGGAATTCTAACCGCTAGCCCATATGTGAGAAGTTATTAAGTATAATGAGTCATGGACTAAGAAAAAGTGGGACTAAAGATAATATATATATTTTTTTTCATTTTGCCACTTTGAGCTTGTCTACAAACATCTGGTGGTTGCCTCGTTAGCGCAGTAGGAAGCGTGTCAGTCTCATAATCTGAAGGTCGTGAGTGCGATCCTCACACGAGGCACTGTTCAGTGAGTTTTTGTCTTCCTCCATTCATGCACGAAATCGGGTTTTTCTGCCGAAACGTTTTTATTATATGAGGAAAGTGTTGTTGATTTCCTTGTCGTTTTTGAGTGAGTAGAAGAGATGGGAATGATTTGAGATTTAAATCCAAAATAGGATCTTGCCTAAAAAGAAACAATATTAAAGCAAAGTCCCAATCAGATTGGGTGAAATAGTCTGATGGTTTCTTATTTATTGGCGAAACTAGTTCATTAAAAAAAGGAAAATGAGCCAAACTGACAGGATAAAGGGGTTGTTGACTTGGAGTGAGAAGGGAACAATAGGAATTATTTGACTTTTCAAGCTCAAATATAATCTGGTGAAAAGAGGAGGAATGGGTAAACAAAGATAAGTTAGAATTTATGGCCACAAAGAGCACTTTTATCCTATAACGCTCAACCTTTGAAAGTGCAAGACTAGTAAAAGGTTTTTTCCCATACCGGGAGTCAAACCCGGGCCACCTGGGTAAAAACCAGGAATCCTAACCGCTAGCCCATATGTGAGAAGTTATTAAGTATAATGAGTCATGGACTAAGAAAAAGTGGGACTAAAGATAATATATATATCTTTTTTCATTTTGCCGCTTTGAGCTTGTCTACAAACATCTGGTGGTTGCCTTGTTAGCGCAGTAGGAAGCATGTCAGTCTCATAATCTGAAGGTCATGAGTTCGATCCTCACACGAGGCACTGTTCAGTGAGTTTTTGTCTTCCTCCATTCATGCAGGAAATCGGGTTTTTCTGCCGAAACGTTTTTAATATATGAGGAAAGTGTTGTTGATTTCCTTGTCATTTTTGAGTGAGTAGAAGAGATGGCAATGATTTTAAATTTAAATCCAAAATAGGATCTTGCCTAAAAAGAAACAATATTAAAGCAAAGTCCCAATCAGATTGGGTGAAATAGTCTGATGGTTTCTTATTTATTGGCGAAACTAGTTCATTAAAAAAAGGAAAATGAGCCAAACTGACAGGATAAAGGGGTTGTTGACTTGGAGTGAGAAGGGAACAATAGGAATTATTTGAGTTTTCAAGCTCAAATATAATCTGGTGAAAAGAGGACGAATGGGTAAACAAAGATAAGTTAGAATTTATGGCCACAAAGAGCACTTTTATCCTATAACGCTCAACCTTTGAAAGTGCAAGACTAGTAAAAGGTTTTTTTCCCATACCGGGCCACCTGGGTAAAAACCAGGAATCCTAACCGCTAGACCATATGGAAGCAGTTATTAAGTATAATGAGTAATGGACTAAGAAAAAGTGGGACTAAAGATAATATATATATCTTTTTTCATTTTGCCGCTTTGAGCTTGTCTACAAACATCTGGTGGTTGCCTCGTTAGCGCAGTAGGAAGCGTGTCAGTCTCATAATCTGAAGGTCATGAGTTCGATCCTCACACGAGGCACTGTTCAGTGAGTTTTTGTCTTCCTCCATTCATGCAGGAAATCGGGTTTTTCTGCCGAAACGTTTTTAATATATGAGGAAAGTGTTGTTGATTTCCTTGTCATTTTTGAGTGAGTAGAAGAGATGGCAATGATTTTAAATTTAAATCCAAAATAGGATCTTGCCTAAAAAGAAACAATATTAAAGCAAAGTCCCAATCAGATTGGGTGAAATAGTCTGATGGTTTCTTATTTATTGGCGAAACTAGTTCATTAAAAAAAGGAAAATGAGCCAAACTGACAGGATAAAGGGGTTGTTGACTTGGAGTGAGAAGGGAACAATAGGAATTATTTGAGTTTTCAAGCTCAAATATAATCTGGTGAAAAGAGGAGGAATGGGTAAACAAAGATAAGTTAGAATTTATGGCCACAAAGAGCACTTTTATCCTATAACGCTCAACCTTTGAAAGTGCAAGACTAGTAAAAGGTTTTTTTCCCATACCGGGCCACCTGGGTAAAAACCAGGAATCCTAACCGCTAGACCATATGGAAGCAGTTATTAAGTATAATGAGTAATGGACTAAGAAAAAGTGGGACTAAAGATAATATATATATATCTTTTTTCATTTTGCCACTTTGAGCTTGTCTACAAACATCTGGTGGTTGCCTCGTTAGCGCAGTAGGAAGCGTGTCAGTCTCATAATCTGAAGGTCGTGAGTTCGATCCTCACACGAGGCACTGTTCAGTGAGTTTTTGTCTTCCTCCATTCATGCACGAAATCGGGTTTTTCTGCCGAAACGTTTTTAATATATGAGGAAAGTGTTGTTGATTTCCTTGTCATTTTTGAGTGAGTAGAAGAGATGGGAATGATTTGAGATTTAAATCCAAAATAGGATCTTGCCTAAAAAGAAACAATATTAAAGCAAAGTCCCAATCAGATTGGGTGAAATAGTCTGATGGTTTCTTATTTATTGGCGAAACTAGTTCATTAAAAAAAGGAAAATGAGTAAAAAAAACTGACAGGATAAAGGGGTTGTTGACTTGGAGTGAGAAGGGAACAATAGGAATTATTTGAGTTTTCAAGCTCAAATATAATCTGGTGAAAAGAGGAGGAATGGGTAAACAAAGATAAGTTAGAATTTATGGCCACAAAGAGCACTTTTATCCTATAACGCTCAACCTTTGAAAGTGCAAGACTAGTAAAAGGTTTTTTCCCATACCGGGAGTCGAACCCGGGCCACCTGGGTAAAAACCAGGAATTCTAACCGCTAGCCCATATGTGAGAAGTTATTAAGTATAATGAGTCATGGACTAAGAAAAAGTGGGACTAAAGATAATATATATATTTTTTTTCATTTTGCCACTTTGAGCTTGTCTACAAACATCTGGTGGTTGCCTCGTTAGCGCAGTAGGAAGCGTGTCAGTCTCATAATCTGAAGGTCGTGAGTGCGATCCTCACACGAGGCACTGTTCAGTGAGTTTTTGTCTTCCTCCATTCATGCACGAAATCGGGTTTTTCTGCCGAAACGTTTTTATTATATGAGGAAAGTGTTGTTGATTTCCTTGTCATTTTTGAGTGAGTAGAAGAGATGGGAATGATTTGAGATTTAAATCCAAAATAGGATCTTGCCTAAAAAGAAACAATATTAAAGCAAAGTCCCAATCAGATTGGGTGAAATAGTCTGATGGTTTCTTATTTATTGGCGAAACTAGTTCATTAAAAAAAGGAAAATGAGCCAAACTGACAGGATAAAGGGGTTGTTGACTTGGAGTGAGAAGGGAACAATAGGAATTATTTGAGTTTTCAAGCTCAAATATAATCTGGTGAAAAGAGGAGGAATGGGTAAACAAAGATAAGTTAGAATTTATGGCCACAAAGAGCACTTTTATCCTATAACGCTCAACCTTTGAAAGTGCAAGACTAGTAAAAGGTTTTTTCCCATACCGGGAGTCTAACCCGGGCCACCTGGGTAAAAACCAGGAATCCTAACCGCTAGCCCATATGTGAGAAGTTATTAAGTATAATGAGTCATGGACTAAGAAAAAGTGGGACTAAAGATAATATATATATCTTTTTTCATTTTGCCGCTTTGAGCTTGTCTACAAACATCTGGTGGTTGCCTCGTTAGCGCAGTAGGAAGCATGTCAGTCTCATAATCTGAAGGTCATGAGTTCGATCCTCACACGAGGCACTGTTCAGTGAGTTTTTGTCTTCCTCCATTCATGCAGGAAATCGGGTTTTTCTGCCGAAACGTTTTTAATATATGAGGAAAGTGTTGTTGATTTCCTTGTCATTTTTGAGTGAGTAGAAGAGATGGCAATGATTTTAAATTTAAATCCAAAATAGGATCTTGCCTAAAAAGAAACAATATTAAAGCAAAGTCCCAATCAGATTGGGTGAAATAGTCTGATGGTTTCTTATTTATTGGCGAAACTAGTTCATTAAAAAAAGGAAAATGAGCCAAACTGACAGGATAAAGGGGTTGTTGACTTGGAGTGAGAAGGGAACAATAGGAATTATTTGAGTTTTCAAGCTCAAATATAATCTGGTGAAAAGAGGAGGAATGGGTAAACAAAGATAAGTTAGAATTTATGGCCACAAAGAGCACTTTTATCCTATAACGCTCAACCTTTGAAAGTGCAAGACTAGTAAAAGGTTTTTTCCCATACCGGGAGTCGAACCCGGGCCACCTGGGTAAAAACCAGGAATTCTAACCGCTAGCCCATATGTGAGAAGTTATTAAGTATAATGAGTCATGGACTAAGAAAAAGTGGGACTAAAGATAATATATATATTTTTTTTCATTTTGCCACTTTGAGCTTGTCTACAAACATCTGGTGGTTGCCTCGTTAGCGCAGTAGGAAGCGTGTCAGTCTCATAATCTGAAGGTCGTGAGTGCGATCCTCACACGAGGCACTGTTCAGTGAGTTTTTGTCTTCCTCCATTCATGCACGAAATCGGGTTTTTCTGCCGAAACGTTTTTATTATATGAGGAAAGTGTTGTTGATTTCCTTGTCATTTTTGAGTGAGTAGAAGAGATGGGAATGATTTGAGATTTAAATCCAAAATAGGATCTTGCCTAAAAAGAAACAATATTAAAGCAAAGTCCCAATCAGATTGGGTGAAATAGTCTGATGGTTTCTTATTTATTGGCGAAACTAGTTCATTAAAAAAAGGAAAATGAGTAAAAAAAACTGACAGGATAAAGGGGTTGTTGACTTGGAGTGAGAAGGGAACAATAGGAATTATTTGAGTTTTCAAGCTCAAATATAATCTGGTGAAAAGAGGAGGAATGGGTAAACAAAGATAAGTTAGAATTTATGGCCACAAAGAGCACTTTTATCCTATAACGCTCAACCTTTGAAAGTGCAAGACTAGTAAAAGTTTTTTTCCCATACCGGGAGTCGAACCCAGGCCACCTGGGTAAAAACCAGGAATCCTAACCGCTAGCCCATATGTGAGAAGTTATTAAGTATAATGAGTCATGGACTAAGAAAAAGTGGGACTAAAGATAATATACATATTTTTTTTCATTTTGCTGCTTTGAGCTTGTCTACAAACATCTGGTGGTTGCCTCGTTAGCACAGTAGGAAGCGTGTCAGTCTCATAATCTGAAGGTCGTGAGTTCGATCCTCACACAAGGCACTGTTCAGTGAGTTTTCGTCTTCCTCCATTCATGCACGAAATCTGGTTTTTCTGCCGAAACGTTTTTAATATATGAGGAAAGTGTTGTTGATTTCCTTGTCATTTTTGAGTGAGTAGAAGAGATGGGAATGATTTGAGATTTAAATCCAAAATAGGATCTTGCCTAAAAAGAAACAATATTAAAGCAAAGTCCCAATCAGATTGGGTGAAATAGTCTGATGGTTTCTTATTTATTGGCGAAACTAGTTCATTAAAAAAAGGAAAATGAGTAAAAAAAACTGACAGGATAAAGGGGTTGTTGACTTGGAGTGAGAAGGGAACAATAGGAATTATTTGAGTTTTCAAGCTCAAATATAATCTGGTGAAAAGAGGAGGAATGGGTCAACAAAGATAAGTTAGAATTTATGGCCACAAAGAGCACTTTTATCCTATAACGCTCAACCTTTGAAAGTGCAAGACTAGTAAAAGGTTTTTTCCCATACCGGGAGTCGAACCCGGGCCACCTGGGTAAAAACCAGGAATTCTAACCGCTAGCCCATATGTGAGAAGTTATTAAGTATAATGAGTCATGGACTAAGAAAAAGTGGGACTAAAGATAATATATATATCTTTTTTCATTTTGCCGCTTTGAGCTTGTCTACAAACATCTGGTGGTTGCCTCGTTAGCGCAGTAGGAAGCGTGTCAGTCTCATAATCTGAAGGTCGTGAGTTCGATCCTCACACGAGGCACTGTTCAGTGAGTTTTTGTCTTCCTCCATTCATGCACGAAATCGGGTTTTTCTGCCGAAACGTTTTTAATATATGAGGAAAGTGTTGTTGATTTCCTTGTCATTTTTGAGTGAGTAGAAGAGATGGGAATGATTTGAGATTTAAATCCAAAATAGGATCTTGCCTAAAAAGAAACAATATTAAAGCAAAGTCCCAATCAGATTGGGTGAAATAGTCTGATGGTTTCTTATTTATTGGCGAAACTAGTTCATTAAAAAAAGGAAAATGAGCCAAACTGACAGGATAAAGGGGTTGTTGACTTGGAGTGAGAAGGGAACAATAGGAATTATTTGAGTTTTCAAGCTCAAATATAATCTGGTGAAAAGAGGAGGAATGGGTAAACAAAGATAAGTTAGAATTTATGGCCACAAAGAGCACTTTTATCCTATAACGCTCAACCTTTGAAAGTGCAAGACTAGTAAAAGGTTTTTTCCCATACCGGGCCACCTGGGTAAAAACCAGGAATCCTAACCGCTAGACCATATGGAAGCAGTTATTAAGTATAATGAGTCATGGACTAAGAAAAAGTGGGACTAAAGATAATATATATATCTTTTTTCATTTTGCCGCTTTGAGCTTGTCTACAAACATCTGGTGGTTGCCTCGTTAGCGCAGTAGGAAGCGTGTCAGTTTCATAATCTGAAGGTCGTGAGTTCGATCCTCACACGAGGCACTGTTCAGTGAGTTTTTGTCTTCCTCCATTCATGCACGAAATCGGGTTTTTCTGCCGAAACGTTTTTAATATATGAGGAAAGTGTTGTTGATTTCCTTGTCATTTTTGAGTGAGTAGAAGAGATGGGAATGATTTGAGATTTAAATCCAAAATAGGATCTTGCCTAAAAAGAAACAATATTAAAGCAAAGTCCCAATCAGATTGGGTGAAATAGTCTGATGGTTTCTTATTTATTGGCGAAACTAGTTCATTAAAAAAAGGAAAATGAGCCAAACTGACAGGATAAAGGGGTTGTTGACTTGGAGTGAGAAGGGAACAATAGGAATTATTTGAGTTTTCAAGCTCAAATATAATCTGGTGAAAAGAGGAGGAATGGGTAAACAAAGATAAGTTAGAATTTATGGCCACAAAGAGCACTTTTATCCTATAACGCTCAACCTTTGAAAGTGCAAGACTAGTAAAAGGTTTTTTCCCATACCGGGCCACCTGGGTAAAAACCAGGAATCCTAACCGCTAGACCATATGGAAGCAGTTATTAAGTATAATGAGTCATGGACTAAGAAAAAGTGGGACTAAAGATAATATATATATCTTTTTTCATTTTGCCGCTTTGAGCTTGTCTACAAACATCTGGTGGTTGCCTCGTTAGCGCAGTAGGAAGCGTGTCAGTTTCATAATCTGAAGGTCGTGAGTTCGATCCTCACACGAGGCACTGTTCAGTGAGTTTTTGTCTTCCTCCATTCATGCACGAAATCGGGTTTTTCTGCCGAAACGTTTTTAATATATGAGGAAAGTGTTGTTGATTTCCTTGTCATTTTTGAGTGAGTAGAAGAGATGGGAATGATTTGAGATTTAAATCCAAAATAGGATCTTGCCTAAAAAGAAACAATATTAAAGCAAAGTCCCAATCAGATTGGGTGAAATAGTCTGATGGTTTCTTATTTATTGGCGAAACTAGTTCATTAAAAAAAGGAAAATGAGTAAAAAAAACTGACAGGATAAAGGGGTTGTTGACTTGGAGTGAGAAGGGAACAATAGGAATTATTTGAGTTTTCAAGCTCAAATATAATCTGGTGAAAAGAGGAGGAATGGGTAAACAAAGATAAGTTAGAATTTATGGCCACAAAGAGCACTTTTATCCTATAACGCTCAACCTTTGAAAGTGCAAGACTAGTAAAAGGTTTTTTCCCATACCGGGCCACCTGGGTAAAAACCAGGAATCCTAACCGCTAGACCATATGGAAGCAGTTATTAAGTATAATGAGTCATGGACTAAGAAAAAGTGGGACTAAAGATAATATATATATCTTTTTTCATTTTGCCGCTTTGAGCTTGTCTACAAACATCTGGTGGTTGCCTCGTTAGCGCAGTAGGAAGCGTGTCAGTCTCATAATCTGAAGGTCGTGAGTTCGATCCTCACACGAGGCACTGTTCAGTGAGTTTTTGTCTTCCTCCATTCATGCACGAAATCGGGTTTTTCTGCCGAAACGTTTTTAATATATGAGGAAAGTGTTGTTGATTTCCTTGTCATTTTTGAGTGAGTAGAAGAGATGGGAATGATTTGAGATTTAAATCCAAAATAGGATGTTGCCTAAAAAGAAACAATATTAAAGCAAAGTCCCAATCAGATTGGGTGAAATAGTCTGATGGTTTCTTATTTATTGGCGAAACTAGTTCATTAAAAAAAGGAAAATGAGCCAAACTGACAGGATAAAGGGGTTGTTGACTTGGAGTGAGAAGGGAACAATAGGAATTATTTGAGTTTTCAAGCTCAAATATAATCTGGTGAAAAGAGGAGGAATGGGTAAACAAAGATAAGTTAGAATTTATGGCCACAAAGAGCACTTTTATCCTATAACGCTCAACCTTTGAAAGTGCAAGACTAGTAAAAGGTTTTTTCCCATACCGGGCCACCTGGGTAAAAACCAGGAATCCTAACCGCTAGACCATATGGAAGCAGTTATTAAGTATAATGAGTCATGGACTAAGAAAAAGTGGGACTAAAGATAATATATATATCTTTTTTCATTTTGCCGCTTTGAGCTTGTCTACAAACATCTGGTGGTTGCCTCGTTAGCGCAGTAGGAAGCGTGTCAGTCTCATAATCTGAAGGTCGTGAGTTCGATCCTCACACGAGGCACTGTTCAGTGAGTTTTTGTCTTCCTCCATTCATGCACGAAATCGGGTTTTTCTGCCGAAACGTTTTTAATATATGAGGAAAGTGTTGTTGATTTCCTTGTCATTTTTGAGTGAGTAGAAGAGATGGGAATGATTTGAGATTTAAATCCAAAATAGGATCTTGCCTAAAAAGAAACAATATTAAAGCAAAGTCCCAATCAGATTGGGTGAAATAGTCTGATGGTTTCTTATTTATTGGCGAAACTAGTTCATTAAAAAAAGGAAAATGAGTAAAAAAAACTGACAGGATAAAGGGGTTGTTGACTTGGAGTGAGAAGGGAACAATAGGAATTATTTGAGTTTTCAAGCTCAAATATAATCTGGTGAAAAGAGGAGGAATGGGTAAACAAAGATAAGTTAGAATTTATGGCCACAAAGAGCACTTTTATCCTATAACGCTCAACCTTTGAAAGTGCAAGACTAGTAAAAGGTTTTTTCCCATACCGGGAGTCGAACCCGGGCCACCTGGGTAAAAACCAGGGATCCTAACCGCTAGCCCATATGTGAGAAGTTATTAAGTATAATGAGTCATGGACTAAGAAAAAGTGGGACTAAAGATAATATATATATTTTTTTTCATTTTGCTGCTTTGAGCTTGTCTACAAACATCTGGTGGTTGCCTCGTTAGCACAGTAGGAAGCGTGTCAGTCTCATAATCTGAAGGTCGTGAGTTCGATCCTCACACAAGGCACTGTTCAGTGAGTTTTCGTCTTCCTCCATTCATGCACGAAATCGGGTTTTTCTGCCGAAACGTTTTTAATATATGAGGAAAGTGTTGTTGATTTCCTTGTCATTTTTGAGTGAGTAGAAGAGATGGGAATGATTTGAGATTTAAATCCAAAATAGGATCTTGCCTAAAAAGAAACAATATTAAAGCAAAGTCCCAATCTGATTGGGTGAAATAGTCTGATGGTTTCTTATTTATTGGCGAAACTAGTTCATTAAAAAAAGGAAAATGAGCCAAACTGACAGGATAAAGGGGTTGTTGACTTGGAGTGAGAAGGGAACAATAGGAATTATTTGAGTTTTCAAGCTCAAATATAATCTGGTGAAAAGAGGAGGAATGGGTAAACAAAGATAAGTTAGAATTTATGGCCACAAAGAGCACTTTTATCCTATAACACTCAACCTTTGAAAGTGCAAGACTAGTAAAAGGTTTTTTCCCATACCAGGAGTCGAACCCAGGCCACCTGGGTGAAAACCAGGAATACTAACCGCTAGCCCATATGGGAGCAGTTATTAAGTATAATGAGTCATGGACTAAGAAAAAGTGGGACTAAAGATAATATATATATATTTTTTTCATTTTGTCGCTTTGAGCTTGTCTACAAACATCTGGTGGTTGCCTCGTTAGCGCAGTAGGAAGCGTGTCAGTCTCATAATCTGAAGGTCGTGAGTGCGATCCTCACTCGAGGCACTGTTCAGTGAGTTTTTGTCTTCCTCCATTCATGCACGAAATCGGGTTTTTCTGCCGAAACGTTTTTAATATATGAGGAAAGTGTTGTTGATTTCCTTGTCATTTTTGAGTGAGTAGAAGAGATGGGAATGATTTGAGATTTAAATCCAAAATAGGATCTTGCCTAAAAAGAAACAATATTAAAGCAAAGTCCCAATCAGATTGGGTGAAATAGTCTGATGGTTTCTTATTTATTGGCGAAACTAGTTCATTAAAAAAAGGAAAATGAGCCAAACTGACAGGATAAAGGGGTTGTTGACTTGGAGTGAGAAGGGAACAATAGGAATTATTTGAGTTTTCAAGCTCAAATATAATCTGGTGAAAAGAGGAGGAATGGGTAAACAAAGATAAGTTAGAATTTATGGCCACAAAGAGCACTTTTATCCTATAACGCTCAACCTTTGAAAGTGCAAGACTAGTAAAAGGTTTTTTCCCATACCGGGAGTCGAACCCGGGCCACCTGGGTAAAAACCAGGAATCCTAACCGCTAGCCCATATGTGAGAAGTTATTAAGTATAATGAGTCATGGACTAAGAAAAAGTGGGACTAAAGATAATATATATATCTTTTTTCATTTTGCCGCTTTGAGATTGTCTACAAACATCTGGTGGTTGCCTCGTTAGCGCAGTAGGAAGCATGTCAGTCTCATAATCTGAAGGTCATGAGTTCGATCCTCACACGAGGCACTGTTCAGTGAGTTTTTGTCTTCCTCCATTCATGCAGGAAATCAGGTTTTTCTGCCGAAACGTTTTTAATATATGAGGAAAGTGTTGTTGATTTCCTTGTCATTTTTGAGTGAGTAGAAGAGATGGCAATGATTTTAAATTTAAATCCAAAATAGGATCTTGCCTAAAAAGAAACAATATTAAAGCAAAGTCCCAATCAGATTGGGTGAAATAGTCTGATGGTTTCTTATTTATTGGCGAAACTAGTTCATTAAAAAAAGGAAAATGAGCCAAACTGACAGGATAAAGGGGTTGTTGACTTGGAGTGAGAAGGGAACAATAGGAATTATTTGAGTTTTCAAGCTCAAATATAATCTGGTGAAAAGAGGAGGAATGGGTAAACAAAGATAAGTTAGAATTTATGGCCACAAAGAGCACTTTTATCCTATAACGCTCAACCTTTGAAAGTGCAAGACTAGTAAAAGGTTTTTTCCCATACCGGGCCACCTGGGTAAAAACCAGGAATCCTAACCGCTAGACCATATGGAAGCAGTTATTAAGTATAATGAGTCATGGACTAAGAAAAAGTGGGACTAAAGATAATATATATATCTTTTTTCATTTTGCCGCTTTGAGCTTGTCTACAAACATCTGGTGGTTGCCTCGTTAGCGCAGTAGGAAGCGTGTCAGTCTCATAATCTGAAAGTCGTGAGTTCGATCCTCACACGAGGCACTGTTCAGTGAGTTTTTGTCTTCCTCCATTCATGCAGGAAATCGGGTTTTTCTGCCGAAACGTTTTTAATATATGAGGAAAGTGTTGTTGATTTCCTTGTCATTTTTGAGTGAGTTGAAGAGATGGGAATGATTTGAGATTTAAATCCAAAATAGGATCTTGCCTAAAAAGAAACAATATTAAAGCAAAGTCCCAATCAGATTGGGTGAAATAGTCTGATGGTTTCTTATTTATTGGCGAAACTAGTTCATTAAAAAAAGGAAAATGAGCCAAACTGACAGGATAAAGGGGTTGTTGACTTGGAGTGAGAAGGGAACAATAGGAATTATTTGAGTTTTCAAGCTCAAATATAATCTGGTGAAAAGAGGAGGAATGGGTAAACAAAGATAAGTTAGAATTTATGGCCACAAAGAGCACTTTTATCCTATAACGCTCAACCTTTGAAAGTGCAAGACTAGTAAAAGGTTTTTTCCCATACCGGGAGTCGAACCTGGGCCACCTGGGTAAAAACCAGGAATCCTAACTGCTAGCCCATATGTGAGAAGTTATTAAGTATAATGAGTCATGGACTAAGAAAAAGTGGGACTAAAGATAATATATATATCTTTTTTCATTTTGCCGCTTTGAGCTTGTCTACAAACATCTGGTGGTTGCCTCGTTAGCGCAGTAGGAAGCATGTCAGTCTCGTAATCTGAAGGTCATGAGTTCGATCCTCACACGAGGCACTGTTCAGTGAGTTTTTGTCTTCCTACATTCATGCAGGAAATCGGGTTTTTCTGCCGAAACGTTTTTAATATATGAGGAAAGTGTTGTTGATTTCCTTGTCATTTTTGAGTGAGTAGAAGAGATGGGAATGATTTGAGATTTAAATCCAAAATAGGATCTTGCCTAAAAAGAAACAATATTAAAGCAAAGTCCCAATCAGATTGGGTGAAATAGTCTGATGGTTTCTTATTTATTGGCGAAACTAGTTCATTAAAAAAAGGAAAATGAGTAAAAAAAACTGACAGGATAAAGGGGTTGTTGACTTGGAGTGAGAAGGGAACAATAGGAATTATTTGAGTTTTCAAGCTCAAATATAATCTGGTGAAAAGAGGAGGAATGGGTAAACAAAGATAAGTTAGAATTTATGGCCACAAAGAGCACTTTTATCCTATAACGCTCAACCTTTGAAAGTGCAAGACTAGTAAAAGGTTTTTTCCCATACCGGGCCACCTGGGTAAAAACCAGGAATCCTAACCGCTAGACCATATGGGAGCAGTTATTAAGTATAATGAGTCATGGACTAAGAAAAAGTGGGACTAAAGATAATATATATATATTTTTTCATTTTGCCGCTTTGAGCTTGTCTACAAACATCTGGTGGTTGCCTCGTTAGCGCAGTAGGAAGCGTGTCAGTCTCATAATCTGAAGGTCGTGAGTTCGATCCTCACACGAGGCACTGTTCAGTGAGTTTTTGTCTTCCTCCATTCATGCAGGAAATGGGGTTTTTCTGCCGAAACGTTTTTAATATATAACGAAAGTGTTGTTGATTTCCTTGTCATTTTTGAGTGAGTAGAAGAGATGGGAATGATTTGAGATTTAAATCCAAAATAGGATCTTGCCTAAAAAGAAACAATATTAAAGCAAAGTCCCAATCAGATTGGGTGAAATAGTCTGATGGTTTCTTATTTATTGGCGAAACTAGTTCATTAAAAAAAGGAAAATGAGCCAAACTGACAAGATAAAGGGGTTGTTGACTTGGAGTGAGAAGGGAACAATAGGAATTATTTGAGTTTTCAAGCTCAAATATAATCTGGTGAAAAGAGGAGGAATGGGTAAACAAAGACAAGTTAGAATTTATGGCCACAAAGAGCACTTTTATCCTATAACGCTCAACCTTTGAAAGTGCAAGACTAGTAAAAGGTTTTTTCCCATACCGGGAGTCGAACCCAGGCCACCTGGGTAAAAACCAGGAATCCTAACCGCTAGCCCATATGGGAAAAGTTATTAAGTATAATGAGTCATGGACTAAGAAAAAGTGGGACTAAAGATAATATATATATTTTTTTTCATTTTGCCGCTTTGAGCTTGTCTACAAACATCTGGTGGTTGCCGCGTTAGCGCAGTAGGAAGTGTGTCAGTCTCATAATCTGAAGGTCGTGAGTTCGATCCTCACACGAGGCACTGTTCAGTGAGTTTTTGTCTTCCTCCATTCATGCACGAAATCGGGTTTTTATGCCGAAACGTTTTTAATATATGAGGAAAGTGTTGTTGATTTCCTTGTCATTTTTGAGTGAGTAGAAGAGATGGGAATGATTTGAGATTTAAATCCAAAATAGGATCTTGCCTAAAAAGAAACAATATTAAAGCAAAGTCCCAATCAGATTGGGTGAAATAGTCTGATGGTTTCTTATTTATTGGCGAAACTAGTTCATTAAAAAAAGGAAAATTAGCCAAACTGACAGGATAAAGGGGTTGTTGACTTGGAGTGAGAAGGGAACAATAGGAATTATTTGAGTTTTCAAGCTCAAATATAATCTGGTGAAAAGAGGAGGAATGGGTAAACAAAGATAAGTTAGAATTTATGGCCACAAAGAGCACTTTTATCCTATAACGCTCAACCTTTGAAAGTGCAAGACTAGTAAAAGGTTTTTTCCCATACCGGGCCACCTGGGTGAAAACCAGGAATCCTAACCGCTAGCCCATATGGGAGCAGTTATTAAGTATAATGAGTCATGGACTAAGAAAAAGTGAAACTAAAGATAATATATATATATTTTTTCATTTTGCCGCTTTGAGCTTGTCTACAAACATCTGGTGGTTGCCTCGTTACCGCAGTAGGAAGCGTGTCAGTCTCATAATCTGAAGGTCGTGAGTTCGATCCTCACACGAGGCACTGTTCAGTGAGTTTTTGTCTTCCTCCATTCATGCACGAAATCGGGTTTTTCTGCCGAAACGTTTTTAATATATGAGGAAAGTGTTGTTGATTTCCTTGTCATTTTTGAGTGAGTAGAAGAGATGGGAATGATTTGAGATTTAAATCCAAAATAGGATCTTGCCTAAAAAGAAACAATATTAAAGCAAAGTCCCAATCAGATTGGGTGAAATAATCTGATGGTTTCTTATTTATTGGCGAAACTAGTTAATTAAAAAAAGGAAAATGAGCCAAACTGACAAGATAAAGGGGTTGTTGACTTGGAGTGAGAAGGGAACAATAGGAATTATTTGAGTTTTCAAGCTCAAATATAATCTGGTGAAAAGAGGAGGAATGGGTAAACAAAGATAAGTTAGAATTTCTGGCCACAAAGAGCACTTTTATCCTATAACGCTCAACCTTTGAAAGTGCAAGACTAGGAAAAGGTTTTTTCCCATACCGGGAGTCGAACCCGGGCCACCTGGGTAAAAACCAGGAATCCTAGCCACTAGCCCATATGGGAAAAGTTATTAAGTATAATGAGTCATGGACTAAGAAAAAGTGGGACTAAAGATAATATATATATATTTTTTCATTTTGCCGCTTTGAGCTTGTCTACAAACATCTGGTGGTTGCCTCGTTAGAACAGTAGGAAGCATGCCAGTCTCATAATCTGAAGGCCGTGAGTTCGATCCTCACACGAGGCACTGTTCAGTGAGTTTTTGTCTTCCTCCATTCATGCAGGAAATCGTGTTTTTCTGCCGAAACGTTTTTAATATATGAGGAAAGTGTTGTTGATTTCCTTTTCATTTTTGAGTGAGTAGAAGAGATGGGAATGATTTGAGATTTAAATCCAAAATAGGATCTTGCCTAAAAAGAAACAATATTAAAGCAAAGTCCCAATCAGATAGGGTGAAATAGTCTGACGGTTTCTTATTTATTGGCGAAACTAGTTCATTAAAAAAAGGAAAATGAGCCAAACTGATAGGATAAAGGGGTTGTTGACTTGGAGTGAGAAGGGAACAATAGGAATTATTTGCGTTTTCAAGCTCAAATATAATCTGGTGAAACGAGGAGGAATGGGTAAACAAAGATAAGTTAGAATTTATGGCCACAAAGAGCACTTTTATCCTATAACGCTCAACCTTTGAAAGTGCAAGACTAGTAAAAGGTTTTTTCCCATACCAGGAGTCGAACCCGGGCCACCTGGGTGAAAACCAGGAATCCTAACCGAGAGACCATATGGGAGCAGTTATTAAGTAAAATGAGGCAATTAAGTTATTAAGTATAATGAGGAAAGTGTCATCATATACTTTAGTTATGTAAAGTTAAATAATAAACAAATGAATAAACTAAAGCAAAGCATAGCAAGGTACTGCTGAGATTAGAACTCAGGATCTCCTGGTTACTAGACAGGCAATTTAACCAACTAAACCACAGCACCAAATCTCTTTTCTTTTCATGGTGTCCTACCACACAGCTCAGTTCAGAGCAAAAGACTGATCTCATATTTTAGGCTAGCCCCTTAGGTGTAGTTTCCAGAAGTCTTAACAGTCATGGTGCATAAGTTGTGATGGCCGAGTGGTTAAGGCGTTGGATTTGAAATAGGGTCTTCCTACACAAGTTCAAGTCCTGTTCACAACATTCTATCTTAAGAAGAGAACTTCCAGAAACATATTAAAGTTTGTCACCTATAGAAAGAGTTATTTTAATTCCATCCTCTTTCTCACTGATTAATTTCATTAATAATACTGGTTCCAGCTGTGCCCCTAGCTTACAACTCTGAAAAGCGAGCAATATTTAGAGTATAAATCACTATAACTACAGTATCCCATTTGTCCAGACTTTTATTTTCCTCTTGATAAAAACAAATAAGGTTGGTTGGACAACTTCCGTCCTTAGTAAATCTCTGCTTGCTGTCAATTATAATACTATTTTCTGTCACATACTCCTGTATATAGTCCCTTAAATGGACTCTGTCACCAGTTTATCAATTCCCTATTTCCTAACTAGCCTAATAGGCGCTATGATGCTGATAACTACAGTGTGATTTGTTGTTGTTTTTTTAAAAACGTTTATTTGCAAAGTTATGAGCATTTATTTATATATACTAATGTAGCTCTAATAGCCAAATAGGAGATTACTCCTTTTTACTCTGGGCAGATAATGTTTTCTGTATGACGCTGTCTAATCAGCATACAACTTCTCACCCTTCCCTGTCCAGCAACACAGTGTGATCATATAGTACACTGCGTCCATTCCCGACTGTGTTTTCAACAGGTGATATCTTCGGTTCTGTCATAGCTAAAACTGTGATTTTGGTGTCATATGAAAGAGTAGAATCCAGTCTTTCAAATGCCACCAAATCTGTTTTTTTAGGTGGCCCACAGCCCGAGATATGGCTGTTTGAATTGATCCCCCTTCCCTGTAGCTTGAGTTTCACAATGTGTGTGAAGCAGCTTCATGCTGATAGGATAGTATCAGATGCTGAGAGTCAGCTCCACCTCAGGAGAATTGCTGCTGTTACCTCCCAGATGTCTAATAAAGGCTAAATTACATATTTAGAAAATGCTCATAACTTTGCAAATAATAAACATTTTTTTACTACAAATCACCCTGTAGTTATCAGTAGCAAAGCACCTATTAGACTAGTTAGGAGTTAGGGACCTGATAAACTGGTAACAGAGTCCCTTTAAGAGCTCTTCAAAAGTTTTTCCCACAATGGATGTTAAGCTTACTGGTCTATAATTACTTTGTATTGAACTTACTACTTATAGAAAACTCAATGACATTCATGGGGTCTCTGTCACCAATGAAAAACCCGATAGATTTTTAATCACCTATAAAGAATTTGATTCATCATATACTTTAGTTATGTAAACTTAAATAATAAACAAGTGAATAAACTAAAGCAACAAATAGCAAGGCACTGCTGAGATTTGAACTCAGGATCTCTTGTTTACTAGAGAGGCGCTTTAACCATCTAAGCTACAGCTCCAAAGCACTTTTCTTCGCATGGTGTCCTACCACACAGCTCAGTTCAGAGCAAAAGACTGATCTCATATTTTAGGCTAGCCCCTTAGGTGTAGTTGGCAGAAGTCTTAACAGTCAGGGTACATAAGTTGTGATGGCCGAGTGGTTAAGGCGTTGGATTTGAAATCCAATGGGGTCTCCCTGCACAGGTTCAAGTCCTGTTCACAACGTTCTATTTTAAGAAGAGAACTTCCAGAAACATATTAAAGTTTGTCACCTATAGAAAGAGTTATTTTAATTCCATCCTCTTTATCACTGATTAATGACATTAATAATAGTGGTTCCAGCTGTGCCCCTAGCTTACAACTCTGAAAAGCGAGCAATATTTAGAGTATAAATCACTATAACTACAGCATCCCATTTGTCCAGACTTTTATTTTCCTCTTGATAAAAACAAATCAGGTCGGTTGGACAACTTCTGTCCTTAGTAAATCTCTGCTTTCTGTCAATTATAATACTATTTTCTGTCACATACTCCTGTATATAGTCCCTTAAATGGACTCTGTCACCAGTTTATCAATTCCCTATTTCCTAACTAGCCTAATAGGCGCTATGATGCTGATAACTACAGTGTGATTTTTTTTTTTTTTTTTTTTAAACGTTTATTTGCAAAGTTATGAGCATTTATTTATATATACTAATGTAGCTCTAATAGCCAAATAGGAGATGACTCCTTTTTACTCTGGGCAGATAATGTTTTCTGTATGACGCTGTCCAATCAGCATACAACTTCTCCCCCTTCCCTGTCCAGCAACACAGTGTGATCATATAGTACACTGCGTCCATTCCCGACTGTGTTTTCAACAGGTGATATCTTCGGTTCTGTCACAGCTAGAACTGTGATTTTGGTGTCATATGAAAGAGTAGAATCCAGTCTTTCAAATGCCACCAAATCTGTTTTTTTAGGTGGCCCACAGCCCGAGATATGGCTGTTTTAAATGATCCCCCTTCCCTGTAGCTTGAGTTTCACAATGTGTGTGAAGCAGCTTCATGCTGATAGGACAGCATCAGATGCTGAGAGTCAGCTCCACCTCAGGAGAATTGCTGCTGTTACCTCCCAGATGTCTAATAAAGGCTAAATTACATATTTAGAAAATGCTCATAACTTTGCAAATAATAAACATTTTTTTACTACAAATCACCCTGTAGTTATCAGCAGCAAAGCACCTATTAGACTAGTTAGGAGTTAGGGACCTGATAAACTGGTAACAGAGTCCCTTTAAGAGCTCTTCAAAAGTTTTTCCCACAATGGATGTTAAGCTTACTGGTCTATAATTACTTTGTATTGAACTTACTACTTATAGAAAACTCAATGACATTCATGGGGTCTCTGTCACCAATGAAAAACCCGATAGATTTTTAATCGCCTATAAAGAATTTGATTCATCATATACTTTAGTTATGTAAACTTAAATAATAAACAAGTGAATAAACTAAAACAACAAATAGCAAGGCACTGCTGAGATTTGAACTCAGGATCTCCTGTTTACTAGGCAGGCGCTTTAACCAACTAAGCCACAGCACCAAAGCACTTTTATTCTCACGGTGTCCTACCACACAGCTCAGTTCAGAGCAAAAGACTGATCTCATATTTTAGGCTAGCCCCTTGGTGTAGTTGAAAGAAGTCTTAACAGTCAGGGTACACAAGTTGCGATGGCCGAGTGGTTAAGGCGTTGGATTTGAAATCCAATGGGGTCTCCCTGCACAGGTTCAAGTCCTGTTCACAACGTTCTATTTTAAGAAGAGAACTTCCAGAAACATATTAAAGTTTGTTACCTATAGAAAGAGTTTTTTTAATTCCATCCTCTTTATCACTGATTAATTACATTAATAATAGTGGTTCCAGCTGTGCCCCTGGCTTACAACTCTGAAAAGCGAGCAATATTTAGAATATAAATCACTATAACTATAGCATCCCATTTGTCCAGACTTTTATTTTCCTCTTGATAAAAACAAATCAGGTTGGTTGGACAACTTCTGTCCTTAGTAAATCTCTGCTTGCTGTCAATTATAATACTATTTTCTGTCACATACTCCTGTATATAGTCCCTTAAATGGACTCTGTCACCAGTTTATCAATTCCCAATTTCCTAACTAGCCTAATAGGCGCTATGATGCTGATAACTACAGTGTGATTTGTTGTTTTTTTTAAAAAAACGTTTATTTGCAAAGTTATGAGCATTTATTTATATATACTAATGTAGCTCTAATAGCCAAATAGGAGATGACTCCTTTTTACTCTGGGCAGCTAATGTTTTCTGTATGACGCTGTCCAATCAGCATTCAACTTCTCCCCCTTCCCTGTCCAGCAACACAGTGTGATCATATAGTACACTGCGTCCATTCCCGACTGTGTTTTCAACAGGTGATATCTTTGGTTCTGGCACAGCTAGAACTGTGATTTTGGTGTCATATGAAAGAGTAGAATCCAGTCTTTCAAATGCCACCAAATCTGCTTTTTTTAGGTGGCCCACAGCCCGAGATATGGCTGTTTGAATTGATCCCCCTTCCCTGTAGCTTGAGTTTCACAATGTGTGTGAAGCAGCTTCATGCTGATAGGACAGCATCAGATGCTGAGAGTCAGCTCCACCTCAGGAGAATTGCTGCTGTTACCTCCCAGATGTGTAATAAAGGCTAAATTACATATTTAGAAAATGCTCATAATTTTGCAAATAATAAACATTTTTTTTACTACAAATCACCCTGTAGTTATCAGCAGCAAAGCACCAATTAGACTAGTTAGGAGTTAGGGACCTGATAAACTGGTAACAGAGTCCCTTTAAGAGCTCTTCAAAAGTTTTTCCCACAATGGATGTTAAGCTTACTGGTCTATAATTACTTTGTATTGAACTTACTACTTATAGAAAACTCAATGACATTCATGGGGTCTCTGTCACCAATGAAAAACCCGATAGATTTTTAATTGCCTATAAAGAATTTGATTCATCATATACTTTAGTTATGTAAACTTAAATAATAAACAAGTGAATAAACTAAAGCAACAAATAGCAAGGCACTGCTGAGATTTGAACTCAGGATCTCCTGTGTACTAGACAGGCGCTTTAACCAACTAAGCCACAGCACCAAAACACTTTTCTTCTCACGGTGTCCTACCACACAGCTCAGTTCAGAGCAAAAGACATCTCATATTTTAGGCTAGCCCCTTAGGTGTAGTTGCCAGAAGTCTTAACAGTCAGGGTACATAGGTTGTGATGGCCGAGTGGTTAAGGTGTGGGATTTGAAATCCAATGGGGTCTCCCTGCACAGGTTCATGTCCTGTTCACAACGTTCTATTTTAAGAAGAGAACTTCCAGAAACATATTAAAGTTTGTCACCTATAGAAAGAGTTATTTTAATTCCATCCTCTTTGTCACTGATTAATTACATTAATAATAGTGGTTCCAGCTGTGCCCCTGGCTTACAACTCTGAAAAGCGAGCAATATTTAGAGTATAAATCACTATAACTACAGCATCCCATTTGTCCAGACTTTTATTTTCCTCTTGATAAAAACAAATCAGGTTGGTTGGACAACTTCTGTCATTAGTAAATTTCTGCTTGCTGTCAATTATAATACTATTTTCTGTCACATACTCCTGTATATAGTCCCTTAAATGGACTCTGTCACCAGTTTATCAATTCCCAATTTCCTAACTAGCCTAATAGGCGCTATGATGCTGATAACTACAGTGTGATTTGTTGTTTTTTTTAAAAAAACGTTTATTTGCAAAGTTATGAGCATTTATTTATATATACTAATGTAGCTCTAATAGCCAAATAGGAGATGACTCCTTTTTACTCTGGGCAGCTAATGTTTTCTGTATGACGCTGTCCAATCAGCATACAACTTCTCCCCCTTCCCTGTCCAGCAACACAGTGTGATCATATAGTACACTGCGTCCATTCCCGACTGTGTTTTCAACAGGTGATATCTTCGGTTCTGTCACAGCTAGAACTGTGATTTTGGTGTCATATGAAAGAGTAGAATCCAGTCTTTCAAATGCCACCAAATCTGCTTTTTAGGTGGCCCACAGCCCGAGATATGGCTTTTTGAATTGATCCCCCTTCCTGTAGCTTGAGTTTCACAATGTGTGTGAAGCAGCTTCATGCTGATATGACAGCATCAGATGCTGAGAGTCAGCTCCACCTCAGGAGAATTGCTGCTGTTACCTCCCAGATGTGTAATAAAGGCTAAATTACATATTTAGAAAATGCTCATAATTTTGCAAATAATAAACATTTTTTTTACTACAAATCACCCTGTAGTTATCAGCAGCAAAGCACCAATTAGACTAGTTAGGAGTTAGGGACCTGATAAACTGGTAACAGAGTCCCTTTAAGAGCTCTTCAAAAGTTTTTCCCACAATGGATGTTAAGCTTACTGGTCTATAATTACTTTGTATTGAACTTACTACTTATAGAAAACTCAATGACATTCATGGGGTCTCTGTCACCAATGAAAAACCCGATAGATTTTTAATTGCCTATAAACAGGTTCACTAGGAAGCTCACCCTCACCAGACATTTTGCCATGACCAAATCCATGACCAACACCGACACAGAACCATCTGGTAACCCTGCTGTACCGAGGGCCATCCCAGTAGAAGTTCATCCAAAATCTAATTTCTATCCAACCCACCACCAAGGTCCCATGATTGAAACTTTTTCGTCCCTAGTCAGCAATGAGTTCAGAACTCTCAATTTACCATCCACTTACTCTGACAATTTAACTTTACATGAAAGGAAGGCCATGAAAAGTCTCCAAAAAAATAATGACATCGTAATCCGCCCTGCTGACAAGGGAGGGGGAATAGTCATCCTAGACAGAGAAAACTACCTAAAAGAAACTACTAGGATTTTGAGTGACACCACTTTTTACAAAAAATTGACCACAAACCCGCTACCTGTGTACACACTCAAATATCAAAACCTAATTGAAACAGCGGCCTCATCAGGCTTGATTAATAAAAAAGAAAAAAGGTTCCTCTCTGTCACTTTTCCGAACATGCCGTTCATTTACTATCTACCCAAAATTCACAAGTCACTAACAGATCCCCCGGGACGTCCCATCATTTCTGGAATAGACTCACTCACTAGCAATCTCTCTCATTTCGTAGATCTTCACCTCCAACCACTTGTTCACACTTTACCATCCCACCTTAAGGACTCCACACAATTAATTAGAGACTTAAACAATCTCAAACTTGACCCTTCAACGGCCCCAGTCTGTTTTCTTACTGCAGACGTAACCACTCTTTATAGTAACATCCCTCATGATAAAGGTATTAAAGTAGCCCATACATTTTTATCCCAAATTAATAACATTTCCAAACCGCAGGTTGATTTTTTAGCCAATTGCATCGATTTTATTCTTAATCATAACATCTTTAGCTTTGACAGCAACTTCTACCACCAAATTAAGGGATGTGCGATGGGTAGTCGTTTTGCACCTTCTTACGCAAATCTCTATATGGGGTCTTTCGAAAATACATATATTTATGGCGAACACCCCTACAAAAACAATATACTACTCTATAAAAGATACATCGATGATCTGTTTCTAGTATGGAAGGGCACTGAGGAGGAAGCTGTACGTTTCATCAATACTCTCAATAAAAATAATTATGACCTAGCATTTACTTATACCTTTTCTCCCACTTCCATAGACTACCTTGACCTGACCATTAGTTATGACATTGTCAGCAAAGAATTCATAACAAAGACACATTTTAAACTAGTCGATGTCAATAGCTATATTGACTTCAGAAGCGCCCATCATCGTCCCTGGTTGAAAAACGTACCTTTTGGGCAATTCCGTAGGATACGAAAAAACTGTAGTACTAACAACGACTTTGTCAAAGAATGCGGGGTCCTTGAAAAAAGGTTCAAAGATAAAGGTTTCCCTAAAAACCTCATAAAAGGTGCACGATTAAAAGCTTCTAAGCTAACACATATATCTTGCCTCAATCCCTCAGTTAAGATTCCTAAATTGGGTGCAACTAATCCCCATCTCAATTTCATCACCACCTTCAACAGGGGCAACAAAACAATCAGGAACATACTTTCCAAACATTGGCACATTCTCAGGACTGATCCGTATTTAAGAAACGCACTACGATGTAAACCGAATATTACTTTCCGACGGTCCCTATCCCTTAAAAACATTTTGGCCCCCAGCAGAATTAATAAACATCCTATTACCAACACAGACTTTCTTTCTAGTATAAAAGGGTCCTTCAGATGCGGACACTCACGTTGCCTTTGCTGTAAGTCCATTAGCCACAGAAAATTGGATTACACATCCACAGTCACCAATGAAACTTTCAGTATACAGTCTCTGCTGAATTGTGGCAGTTCTTTTGTCATCTATTTATTAGAGTGTCCATGTCATTTGCAATACATTGGTAGAACCACTCAGTGTCTGAGAACCAGAATCAATAACCATCCTTTCAATATAAATAACGGATATCTCAAGCACAGTGTCTCTAGACATTTTTTCCGTATACATAACTGCGAATTCAATAAAATTAATATTACTCCAATAGAACACATCAGCAGTGACGTCCCAAACAGATTTAGCAAATTGAAACAGAGAGAAAACTATTGGATTTTTAAATTGAACACCCTTCACCCTTTGGGTCTGAATGATATTACAGAATCATCCTTAGATTAATTAAATCTTCTATCCTTCAGATCTTCCCAACATGACATGTTCTACTACATTAACTTATGTTCCAATTTTCCACACGGAGTCAAACATACCCTCCTGTTGTGGACACACGACCACTGCTTTTAAATACCCACAAGTAATAGACCTGCCTATTAATCTTAGTCCCTGCTACACATTGATATCTGGTAATCATCTTTCACTCACCCACCGTCTGATGCTCACACTCTGTCCCGGTTTGTCAGCCTCCGCCGGTCCTTCCTGAGCCTCCCTTCCTCCTCTCGCGCTTTGCGTTCCATCTTGCGTTCCACTTGGTTTTGGAGCGCTTCGGCTTCCGTTACCCTTCTGGTCTCCGTGGCGACATGTAAACTAAACATAACATACAGTACCACTTCCTAACAATACATACAAACCCTTAGTCAAACAACGTTTACCCACCCCATTTTTCCCATGACACCTTATGCATTTTCCCTGTTAACAACAATATGAATAAAACGATTACATTTGTTTACACAATTTAGTTTTTAACTTGCTACGATCCTTTTGTTGAGTACACAGCCTCTTTTATTTGTTATTATCTTTATTTTTATCATCCATGTATTTATATTATGATTCGTCTGTTGATTGTATATACACATTTTTTGAACTTTGACCTGATGTTGTGTTTTCGCGGTTTTTCTGAGCAATTATCCAGTCTGAACTGGCGCTATATAAACCTGCCTCTTTCCTTCTGTAAACCTATGCCTGATGAAAGCGCCGGTTCGGTGCTGAAACGCGTTGCAATTAAAACAGTTTTTTACAAAACTATTACCCGATCTCAGGATTTCCATTTGTCCACTACAAACCAGCAGCGCCGTATAGATCCTTGTTTTTATCTGCAAATTTCGTACCCAAGCGGTCTCCTTTGGCGACCGGCCCGGATCTGGCAGCAGCTACCTCGTGGACCCCAGTGCTCAACTCTTCTAACCTACACGGTGAGCATTTATATTTCTTCACCACCTTACACCACCTTCTTGATCCATACCAAGTGGCGCCGTGGCTTTTTCTCTCCCCGTTCTGTTATAGTTCGGATTGTATCTGCCCTGCAAAGCTGATACTCCGACATCAGGAGCACCGCATCTATCACTACCGGAGTTTTCCGGTTTGCGACCGGTGACAAGTGTCTCCTGCACTGGCAGCCTAACCTTGGATCTACTATCTTGGAACTACCTCCCTAATCATAACGACAACCTAGGAACAGACTTGATCCATCACCCCTCCGTCGTTTGGTGACATTGTGTTCCCGTCTACAACCATCCTCCACGATGTTGGATTTCACTAACGAAAGGAACCTATTGCGGGAACGTCTCATCCTCGAATCCATTGGGACTGATACTTTACAAGGACATTCTCACATAGTGAGTAATACCTCATCCATTGAGGAGACCCTAAAAATGACAGACCTATACCTTTCTCTAGAGGACCTCCTTAAAAAAGAGGCTTTACAGAACATTGATTGTCAGTTTTTGTTGTTATATATCTCTGCCAACATCACCCCCAGAGGGTTAAGGCTATCCATCACTAACCCTTACCCTGCTGACACTTCTTTTAGCAACGATTGGAAGTCTCATATAGATGCATGCCATCTAGGCTTTCTTGAAAGATTGCTCACTAAACGTACATCACTTAGCAATGCTTTACTGTCAGATATCTCTATCATCAAAGAACAATTATTGCACTTCAGTGATCATTGTGATTTCCTCAAATTAGAAGAATCCACTAGCAGAAGACTCATTTCTTATGAAAAAGACCTTATTTTTAGAAAAGTTAAGAAATATAAAAGGGACCAACTCGACTATGCAATTGACCCTATTGGTGATTGGAAAACGAACACCTTTCCTCCCCTAGACCCCAAAAAAACCATCATATCTGAACATGACACTGCCTCAAACAGAAACTTGCCGATCAAACCCAATCCAATTACCACACGGGATAGGGTCTTGAATTACAGCAGATCCTTCAGGAACAGTACCAAATCTAGGAAATTGGACACTATGTTGATCCCTAACCACTCTCCCAGTATTAACACCGCAACTCTGGTTAACACTGCAAACGTGTGCCCTAATACAGCCACAATACCCACCTCAACTCAGTTCCCACAACCTCACATACCTTCTCGGTTTAGTCAATACAGCCCCAGAATACCGATGAATGCTTTTAAATCCTCTGATTTAGCAATCCATCTATCCCGGTTACCCCTTGCATCCGAACCAATGGAGGTACCCCCAATTATTGACCTTTCCCACACTTCACTGGTCAATGAGTCTATAGACGAGGAGGATGGTAACCATTTTCCATCCCTTCTTGAGCTTTCGATCCATGACACACCATATTTCTCTAATCCAACCTCCCCTGCTGACCATTTCTTCAATCATAACACCACCCAGGGGCTCATTAATCCTAATACTGATTTAGCCACGTCAGTTCTGGATATTACATATGCAGCGACGTCTTTTTTAGGCCTTCCGTCCCAGCTAGTCAGACCCCCTTTAACCCCCACTGTTGTGAGCAAGGACGTATTAATTCCATACATTATGAGCCCCAAAGCTCAAACCATCACCAATTTCTTTCCCACAATTCAAACAATTTCCACCAAAAGGAAACTAGGTATAGACCCAGAGGACGAAGAGGAGGTAAAAAACGCCACAAAACATCATTCATCTCTCAGCAAAAAGAGGAACCTGGTCCAGCATCAATAAAAATATTCAATTTGTCATTATACTCTTTAAACACATATGAACTCAGCCTCTTGAATAAAGGTCTTTCATTCTGTCCCACATCCTCAACTAACAATTTTGAGCTTTTCATGGACCTCAACAGGTTCACTAGGAAGCTCACCCTCACCAGACATTTTGCCATGACCAAATCCATGACCAACACCGACACAGAACCATCTGGTAACCCTGCTGTACCGAGGGCCATCCCAGTAGAAGTTCATCCAAAATCTAATTTCTATCCAACCCACCACCAAGGTCCCATGATTGAAACTTTTTCGTCCCTAGTCAGCAATGAGTTCAGAACTCTCAATTTACCATCCACTTACTCTGACAATTTAACTTTACATGAAAGGAAGGCCATGAAAAGTCTCCAAAAAAATAATGACATCGTAATCCGCCCTGCTGACAAGGGAGGGGGAATAGTCATCCTAGACAGAGAAAACTACCTAAAAGAAACTACTAGGATTTTGAGTGACACCACTTTTTACAAAAAATTGACCACAAACCCGCTACCTGTGTACACACTCAAATATCAAAACCTAATTGAAACAGCGACCTCATCAGGCTTGATTAATAAAAAAGAAAAAAGGTTCCTCTCTGTCACTTTTCCGAACATGCCGTTCATTTACTATCTACCCAAAATTCACAAGTCACTAACAGATCCCCCGGGACGTCCCATCATTTCTGGAATAGACTCACTCACTAGCAATCTCTCTCATTTCGTAGATCTTCACCTCCAACCACTTGTTCACACTTTACCATCCCACCTTAAGGACTCCACACAATTAATTAGAGACTTAAACAATCTCAAACTTGACCCTTCAACGGCCCCAGTCTGTTTTCTTACTGCAGACGTAACCACTCTTTATAGTAACATCCCTCATGATAAAGGTATTAAAGTAGCCCATACATTTTTATCCCAAATTAATAACATTTCCAAACCGCAGGTTGATTTTTTAGCCAATTGCATCGATTTTATTCTTAATCATAACATCTTTAGCTTTGACAGCAACTTCTACCACCAAATTAAGGGATGTGCGATGGGTAGTCGTTTTGCACCTTCTTACGCAAATCTCTATATGGGGTCTTTCGAAAATACATATATTTATGGCGAACACCCCTACAAAAACAATATACTACTCTATAAAAGATACATCGATGATCTGTTTCTAGTATGGAAGGGCACTGAGGAGGAAGCTGTACGTTTCATCAATACTCTCAATAAAAATAATTATGACCTAGCATTTACTTATACCTTTTCTCCCACTTCCATAGACTACCTTGACCTGACCATTAGTTATGACATTGTCAGCAAAGAATTCATAACAAAGACACATTTTAAACTAGTCGATGTCAATAGCTATATTGACTTCAGAAGCGCCCATCATCGTCCCTGGTTGAAAAACGTACCTTTTGGGCAATTCCGTAGGATACGAAAAAACTGTAGTACTAACAACGACTTTGTCAAAGAATGCGGGGTCCTTGAAAAAAGGTTCAAAGATAAAGGTTTCCCTAAAAACCTCATAAAAGGTGCACGATTAAAAGCTTCTAAGCTAACACATATATCTTGCCTCAATCCCTCAGTTAAGATTCCTAAATTGGGTGCAACTAATCCCCATCTCAATTTCATCACCACCTTCAACAGGGGCAACAAAACAATCAGGAACATACTTTCCAAACATTGGCACATTCTCAGGACTGATCCGTATTTAAGAAACGCACTACGATGTAAACCGAATATTACTTTCCGACGGTCCCTATCCCTTAAAAACATTTTGGCCCCCAGCAGAATTAATAAACATCCTATTACCAACACAGACTTTCTTTCTAGTATAAAAGGGTCCTTCAGATGCGGACACTCACGTTGCCTTTGCTGTAAGTCCATTAGCCACAGAAAATTGGATTACACATCCACAGTCACCAATGAAACTTTCAGTATACAGTCTCTGCTGAATTGTGGCAGTTCTTTTGTCATCTATTTATTAGAGTGTCCATGTCATTTGCAATACATTGGTAGAACCACTCAGTGTCTGAGAACCAGAATCAATAACCATCGTTTCAATATAAATAACGGATATCTCAAGCACAGTGTCTCTAGACATTTTTTCCGTATATATAACTGCGAATTCAATAAAATTAATATTACTCCAATAGAACACATCAGCAGTGACGTCCCAAACAGATTTAGCAAATTGAAACAGAGAGAAAACTATTGGATTTTTAAATTGAACACCCTTCACCCTTTGGGTCTGAATGATATTACAGAATCATCCTTAGATTAATTAAATCTTCTATCCTTCAGATCTTCCCAACATGACATGTTCTACTACATTAACTTATGTTCCAATTTTCCACACGGAGTCAAACATACCCTCCTGTTGTGGACACACGACCACTGCTTTTAAATACCCACAAGTAATAGACCTGCCTATTAATCTTAGTCCCTGCTACACATTGATATCTGGTAATCATCTTTCACTCACCCACCGTCTGATGCTCACACTCTGTCCCGGTTTGTCAACCTCCGCCGGTCCTTCCTGAGCCTCCCTTCCTCCTCTCGCGCTTTGCGTTCCATCTTGCGTTCCACTTGGTTTTGGAGCGCTTCGGCTTCCGTTACCCTTCTGGTCTCCGTGGCGACATGTAAACTAAACATAACATACAGTACCACTTCCTAACAATACATACAAACCCTTAGTCAAACAACGTTTACCCACCCCATTTTTCCCATGACACCTTATGCATTTTCCCTGTTAACAACAATATGAATAAAACGATTACATTTGTTTACACAATTTAGTTTTTAACTTGCTACGATCCTTTTGTTGAGTACACAGCCTCTTTTATTTGTTATTATCTTTATTTTTATCATCCATGTATTTATATTATGATTCGTCTGTTGATTGTATATACACATTTTTTGAACTTTGACCTGATGTTGTGTTTTCGCGGTTTTTCTGAGCAATTATCCAGTCTGAACTGGCGCTATATAAACCTGCCTCTTTCCTTCTGTAAACCTATGCCTGATGAAAGCGCCGGTTCGGTGCTGAAACGCGTTGCAATTAAAACAGTTTTTTACAAAACTATTACCCGATCTCAGGATTTCCATTTGTCCACTACAAACCAGCAGCGCCGTATAGATCCTTGTTTTTATCTGCAAATTTCGTACCCAAGCGGTCTCCTTTGGCGACCGGCCCGGATCTGGCAGCAGCTACCTCGTGGACCCCAGTGCTCAACTCTTCTAACCTACACGGTGAGCATTTATATTTCTTCACCACCTTACACCACCTTCTTGATCCATACCAAGTGGCGCCGTGGCTTTTTCTCTCCCCGTTCTAATTGCCTATAAAGAATTTGATTCATCATATACTTTAGTTATGTAAACTTAAATAATAAACAAGTGAATAAACTAAAGCAACAAATAGCAAGGCACTGCTGAGATTTGAACTCAGGATCTCCTGTTTACTAGACAGGCGCTTTAACCAACTAAGCCACAGCACCAAAACACTTTTCTTCTCACGGTGTCCTACCACACAGCTCAGTTCAGAGCAAAAGACATCTCATATTTTAGGCTAGCCCCTTAGGTGTAGTTGCCAGAAGTCTTAACAGTCAGGGTACATAGGTTGTGATGGCCGAGTGGTTAAGGTGTGGGATTTGAAATCCAATGGGGTCTCCCTGCACAGGTTCATGTCCTGTTCACAACGTTCTATTTTAAGAAGAGAACTTCCAGAAACATATTAAAGTTTGTCACCTATAGAAAGAGTTATTTTAATTCCATCCTCTTTGTCACTGATTAATTACATTAATAATAGTGGTTCCAGCTGTGCCCCTGGCTTACAACTCTGAAAAGCGAGCAATATTTAGAGTATAAATCACTATAACTACAGCATCCCATTTGTCCAGACTTTTATTTTCCTCTTGATAAAAACAAATCAGGTTGGTTGGACAACTTCTGTCATTAGTAAATTTCTGCTTGCTGTCAATTATAATACTATTTTCTGTCACATACTCCTGTATATAGTCCCTTAAATGGACTCTGTCACCAGTTTATCAATTCCCAATTTCCTAACTAGCCTAATAGGCGCTATGATGCTGATAACTACAGTGTGATTTGTTGTTTTTTTAAAAAAACGTTTATTTGCAAAGTTATGAGCATTTATTTATATATACTAATGTAGCTCTAATAGCCAAATAGGAGATGACTCCTTTTTACTTTGGGCAGCTAATGTTTTCTGTATGACGCTGTCCAATCAGCATACAACTTCTCCCCCTTCCCTGTCCAGCAACACAGTGTGATCATATAGTACACTGCGTCCATTCCCGACTGTGTTTTCAACAGGTGATATCTTCGGTTCTGTCACAGCTAGAACTGTGATTTTGGTGTCATATGAAAGAGTAGAATCCAGTCTTTCAAATGCCACCAAATCTGCTTTTTAGGTGGCCCACAGCCCGAGATATGGCTTTTTGAATTGATCCCCCTTCCTGTAGCTTGAGTTTCACAATGTGTGTGAAGCAGCTTCATGCTGATAGGACAGCATCAGATGCTGAGAGTCAGCTCCACCTCAGGAGAATTGCTGCTGTTACCTCCCAGATGTGTAATAAAGGCTAAATTACATATTTAGAAAATGCTCATAATTTTGCAAATAATAAACATTTTTTTTACTACAAATCACCCTGTAGTTATCAGCAGCAAAGCACCAATTAGACTAGTTAGGAGTTAGGGACCTGATAAACTGGTAACAGAGTCCCTTTAAGAGCTCTTCAAAAGTTTTTCCCACAATGGATGTTAAGCTTACTGGTCTATAATTACTTTGTATTGAACTTACTACTTATAGAAAACTCAATGACATTCATGGGGTCTCTGTCACCAATGAAAAACCCGATAGATTTTTAATTGCCTATAAAGAATTTGATTCATCATATACTTTAGTTATGTAAACTTAAATAATAAACAAATGAATAAACTAAAGCAACAAATAGCAAGGCACTGCTGAGATTTGAACTCAGGATCTCCTGTTTACTAGACAGGCGCTTTAACCAACTAAGCCACAGCACCAAAGCACTTTTCTTCTCACGGTGTCCTACCACACAGCTCAGTTCAGAGCAAAAGACTGATCTCATATCTTAGGCTAGCCCCTTAGGTGTAGTTGGCAGAAGTCTTAACAGTAAGGGTACATAAGTTGTGATGGCCGAGTGGTTAAGGCGTTGGATTTGAAATCCAATGGGGTCTCCCTGCACAGGTTCAAGTTCTGTTCACAACGTTCTATTTTAAGAAGAGAACTTCCAGAAACATATTAAAGTTTGTCACCTATAGAAAGAGTTATTTTAATTCCATCCTCTTTATCACTGATTAATTACATTAATAATAGTGGTTCCAGCTGTGCCCCTGGCTTACAACTCTGAAAAGCGAGCAATATTTAGAGTATAAATCACTATAACTACAGCATCCCATTTGTCCAGACTTTTATTTTCCTCTTGATAAAAACAAATCAGGTTGGTTGGACAACTTCTGTCCTTAGTAAATCTCTGCTTGCTGTCAATTATAATACTATTTTCTGTCACATACTCCTGTATATAGTCCCTTAAATGGACTCTGTCACCAGTTTATCAATTCCCAATTTCCTAACTAGCCTAATAGGCGCTATGATGCTGATAACTACAGTGTGATTTGTTGTTTTTTTTTAAAAAAAACGTTTATTTGCAAAGTTATGAGCATTTATCTATATATACTAATGTAGCTCTAATAGCCAAATAGGAGATGACTCCTTTTTACTCTGGGCAGCTAATGTTTTCTGTATGACGCTGTCCAATCAGCATACAACTTCTCCCCCTTCCCTGTCCAGCAACACAGTGTGATCATATAGTAAACTGCGTCCATTCCCGACTGTGTTTTCAACAGGTGATATCTTCGGTTCTGTCACAGCTAGAACTGTGATTTTGGTGTCATATGAAAGAGTAGAATCCAGTCTTTCAAATGCCACCAAATCTGCTTTTTAGGTGGCCCACAGCCCGAGATATGGCTTTTTGAATTGATCCCCCTTCCTGTAGCTTGAGTTTCACAATGTGTGTGAAGCAGCTTCATGCTGATAGGACAGCATCAGATGCTGAGAGTCAGCTCCACCTCAGGAGAATTGCTGCTGTTACCTCCCAGATGTCTAATAAAGGCTAAATTACATATTTAGAAAATTCTCATAATTTTGCAAATAATAAACATTTTTTTTACTACAAATCACCCTGTAGTTATCAGCAGCAAAGCACCAATTAGACTAGTTAGGAGTTAGGGACCTGATAAACTGGTAACAGAGTCCCTTTAAGAGCTCTTCAAAAGTTTTTCCCACAATGGATGTTAAGCTTACTGGTCTATAATTACTTTGTATTGAACTTACTACTTATAGAAAACTTAATGACATTCATGGGGTCTCTGTCACCAATGAAAAACCCGATAGATTTTTAATTGCCTATAAAGAATTTGATTCATCATATACTTTAGTTATGTAAACTTAAATAATAAACAAGTGAATAAACTAAAGCAACAAATAGCAAGGCACTGCTGAGATTTGAACTCAGGATCTCCTGTTTACTAGACAGGCGCTTTAACCAACTAAGCCACAGCACCAAAGCACTTTTCTTCTCACGGTGTCCTACCACACAGCTCAGTTCAGAGCAAAAGACTGATCTCATATCTTAGGCTAGCCCCTTAGGTGTAGTTGGCAGAAGTCTTAACAGGCAGGGTACATAAGTTGTGATGGCCGAGTGGTTAAGGCGTTGGATTTGAAATCCAATGGGGTCTCCCTGCACAGGTTCAAGTCCTGTTCACAACGTTCTATTTTAAGAAGAGAACTTCCAGAAACATATTAAAGTTTGTCACCTATAGAAAGAGTTATTTTAATTCCATCCTCTTTATCACTGATTAATTACATTAATAATAGTGGTTCCAGCTGTGCCCCTGGCTTACAACTCTGAAAAGCGAGCAATATTTAGAGTATAAATCACTATAACTACAGCATCCCATTTGTCCAGACTTTTATTTTCCTCTTGATAAAAACAAATCAGGTTGGTTGGACAACTTCTGTCCTTAGTAAATCTCTGCTTGCTGTCAATTATAATACTATTTTCTGTCACATACTCCTGTATATAATCCCTTAAATGGACTCTGTCACCAGTTTATCAATTCCCAATTTCCTAACTAGCCTAATAGGCGCTATGATGCTGATAACTACAGTGTGATTTGTTGTTTTTTTTTAAAAAAAACGTTTATTTGCAAAGTTATGAGCATTTATCTATATATACTAATGTAGCTCTAATAGCCAAATAGGAGATGACTCCTTTTTACTCTGGGCAGCTAATGTTTTCTGTATGACGCTGTCCAATCAGCATACAACTTCTCCCCCTTCCCTGTCCAGCAACACAGTGTGATCATATAGTAAACTGCGTCCATTCCCGACTGTGTTTTCAACAGGTGATATCTTCGGTTCTGTCACAGCTAGAACTGTGATTTTGGTGTCATATGAAAGAGTAGAATCCAGTCTTTCAAATGCCACAAAATCTGCTGTTTTAGGTGGCCCACAGCCCGAGATATGGCTGTTTGAATTGATCCTCCTTCCCTGTAGCTTGAGTTTCACAATGTGTGTGAAGCAACTTCATGCTGATAGGACAGCATCAGATGCTGAGAGTCAGCTCCACCTCAGGAGAATTGCTGCTGTTACCTCCCAGATGTCTAATAAAGGCTAAATTACATATTTAGAAAATTCTCATAATTTTGCAAATAATAAACATTTTTTTACTACAAATCCCCCTGTAGTTATCAGCAGCAAAGCACCAATTAGACTAGTTAGGAGTTAGGGACCTGATAAACTGGTAACAGAGTCCCTTTAAGAGCTCTTCAAAAGTTTTTCCCACAATGGATGTTAAGCTTACTGGTCTATAATTACTTTGTATTGAACTTACTACTTATAGAAAACTTAATGACATTCATGGGGTCTCTGTCACCAATGAAAAACCCGATAGATTTTTAATTGCCTATAAAGAATTTGATTCATCATATACTTTAGTTATGTAAACTTAAATAATAAACAAGTGAATAAACTAAAGCAACAAATAGCAAGGCACTGCTGAGATTTGAACTCAGGATCTCCTGTTTACTAGACAGGCGCTTTAACCAACTAAGCCACAGCACCAAAGCACTTTTCTTCTCACGGTGTCCTACCACACAGCTCAGTTCAGAGCAAAAGACTGATCTCATATCTTAGGCTAGCCCCTTAGGTGTAGTTGGCAGAAGTCTTAACAGGCAGGGTACATAAGTTGTGATGGCCGAGTGGTTAAGGCGTTGGATTTGAAATCCAATGGGGTCTCCCTGCACAGGTTCAAGTCCTGTTCACAACGTTCTATTTTAAGAAGAGAACTTCCAGAAACATATTAAAGTTTGTCACCTATAGAAAGAGTTATTTTAATTCCATCCTCTTTATCACTGATTAATTACATTAATAATAGTGGTTCCAGCTGTGCCCCTGGCTTACAACTCTGAAAAGCGAGCAATATTTAGAGTATAAATCACTATAACTACAGCATCCCATTTGTCCAGACTTTTATTTTCCTCTTGATAAAAACAAATCAGGTTGGTTGGACAACTTCTGTCCTTAGTAAATCTCTGCTTGCTGTCAATTATAATACTATTTTCTGTCACATACTCCTGTATATAATCCCTTAAATGGACTCTGTCACCAGTTTATCAATTCCCAATTTCCTAACTAGCCTAATAGGCGCTATGATGCTGATAACTACAGTGTGATTTGTTTTTTTTTTTTAAAAAAACGTTTATTTGCAAAGTTATGAGCATTTATCTATATATACTAATGTAGCTCTAATAGCCAAATAGGAGATGACTCCTTTTTACTCTGGGCAGCTAATGTTTTCTGTATGACGCTGTCCAATCAGCATACAACTTCTCCCCCTTCCCTGTCCAGCAACACAGTGTGATCATATAGTAAACTGCGTCCATTCCCGACTGTGTTTTCAACAGGTGATATCTTCGGTTCTGTCACAGCTAGAACTGTGATTTTGGTGTCATATGAAAGAGTAGAATCCAGTCTTTCAAATGCCACAAAATCTGCTGTTTTAGGTGGCCCACAGCCCGAGATATGGCTGTTTGAATTGATCCTCCTTCCCTGTAGCTTGAGTTTCACAATGTGTGTGAAGCAACTTCATGCTGATAGGACAGCATCAGATGCTGAGAGTCAGCTCCACCTCAGGAGAATTGCTGCTGTTACCTCCCAGATGTCTAATAAAGGCTAAATTACATATTTAGAAAATTCTCATAATTTTGCAAATAATAAACATTTTTTTACTACAAATCACCCTGTAGTTATCAGCAGCAAAGCACCAATTAGACTAGTTAGGAGTTAGGGACCTGATAAACTGGTAACAGAGTCCCTTTAAGAGCTCTTCAAAAGTTTTTCCCACAATGGATGTTAAGCTTACTGGTCTATAATTACTTTGTATTGAACTTACTACTTATAGAAAACTTAATGACATTCATGGGGTCTCTGTCACCAATGAAAAACCCGATAGATTTTTAATTGCCTATAAAGAATTTGATTCATCATATACTTTAGTTATGTAAACTTAAATAATAAACAAGTGAATAAACTAAAGCAACAAATAGCAAGGCACTGCTGAGATTTGAACTCAGGATCTCCTGTTTACTAGACAGGCGCTTTAACCAACTAAGCCACAGCACCAAAGCACTTTTCTTCTCACGGTGTCCTACCACACAGCTCAGTTCAGAGCAAAAGACTGATCTCATATCTTAGGCTAGCCCCTTAGGTGTAGTTGGCAGAAGTCTTAACAGGCAGGGTACATAAGTTGTGATGGCCGAGTGGTTAAGGCGTTGGATTTGAAATCCAATGGGGTCTCCCTGCACAGGTTCAAGTCCTGTTCACAACGTTCTATTTTAAGAAGAGAACTTCCAGAAACATATTAAAGTTTGTCACCTATAGAAAGAGTTATTTTAATTCCATCCTCTTTATCACTGATTAATTACATTAATAATAGTGGTTCCAGCTGTGCCCCTGGCTTACAACTCTGAAAAGCGAGCAATATTTAGAGTATAAATCACTATAACTACAGCATCCCATTTGTCCAGACTTTTATTTTCCTCTTGATAAAAACAAATCAGGTTGGTTGGACAACTTCTGTCCTTAGTAAATCTCTGCTTGCTGTCAATTATAATACTATTTTCTGTCACATACTCCTGTATATAATCCCTTAAATGGACTCTGTCACCAGTTTATCAATTCCCAATTTCCTAACTAGCCTAATAGGCGCTATGATGCTGATAACTACAGTGTGATTTGTTGTTTTTTTAAAAAAAAAACGTTTATTTGCAAAGTTATGAGCATTTATCTATATATACTAATGTAGCTCTAATAGCCAAATAGGAGATGACTCCTTTTTACTCTGGGCAGCTAATGTTTTCTGTATGACGCTGTCCAATCAGCATACAACTTCTCCCCCTTCCCTGTCCAGCAACACAGTGTGATCATATAGTAAACTGCGTCCATTCCCGACTGTGTTTTCAACAGGTGATATCTTCGGTTCTGTCACAGCTAGAACTGTGATTTTGGTGTCATATGAAAGAGTAGAATCCAGTCTTTCAAATGCCACAAAATCTGCTGTTTTAGGTGGCCCACAGCCCGAGATATGGCTGTTTGAATTGATCCTCCTTCCCTGTAGCTTGAGTTTCACAATGTGTGTGAAGCAACTTCATGCTGATAGGACAGCATCAGATGCTGAGAGTCAGCTCCACCTCAGGAGAATTGCTGCTGTTACCTCCCAGATGTCTAATAAAGGCTAAATTACATATTTAGAAAATTCTCATAATTTTGCAAATAATAAACATTTTTTTACTACAAATCACCCTGTAGTTATCAGCAGCAAAGCACCAATTAGACTAGTTAGGAGTTAGGGACCTGATAAACTGGTAACAGAGTCCCTTTAAGAGCTCTTCAAAAGTTTTTCCCACAATGGATGTTAAGCTTACTGGTCTATAATTACTTTGTATTGAACTTACTACTTATAGAAAACTTAATGACATTCATGGGGTCTCTGTCACCAATGAAAAACCCGATAGATTTTTAATTGCCTATAAAGAATTTGATTCATCATATACTTTAGTTATGTAAACTTAAATAATAAACAAGTGAATAAACTAAAGCAACAAATAGCAAGGCACTGCTGAGATTTGAACTCAGGATCTCCTGTTTACTAGACAGGCGCTTTAACCAACTAAGCCACAGCACCAAAGCACTTTTCTTCTCACGGTGTCCTACCACACAGCTCAGTTCAGAGCAAAAGACTGATCTCATATCTTAGGCTAGCCCCTTAGGTGTAGTTGGCAGAAGTCTTAACAGGCAGGGTACATAAGTTGTGATGGCCGAGTGGTTAAGGCGTTGGATTTGAAATCCAATGGGGTCTCCCTGCACAGGTTCAAGTCCTGTTCACAACGTTCTATTTTAAGAAGAGAACTTCCAGAAACATATTAAAGTTTGTCACCTATAGAAAGAGTTATTTTAATTCCATCCTCTTTATCACTGATTAATTACATTAATAATAGTGGTTCCAGCTGTGCCCCTGGCTTACAACTCTGAAAAGCGAGCAATATTTAGAGTATAAATCACTATAACTACAGCATCCCATTTGTCCAGACTTTTATTTTCCTCTTGATAAAAACAAATCAGGTTGGTTGGACAACTTCTGTCCTTAGTAAATCTCTGCTTGCTGTCAATTATAATACTATTTTCTGTCACATACTCCTGTATATAGTCCCTTAAATGGACTCTGTCACCAGTTTATCAATTCCCAATTTCCTAACTAGCCTAATAGGCGCTATGATGCTGATAACTACAGTGTGATTTGTTGTTTTTTTTTTAAAAAAACGTTTATTTGCAAAGTTATGAGCATTTATCTATATATACTAATGTAGCTCTAATAGCCAAATAGGAGATGACTCCTTTTTACTCTGGGCAGCTAATGTTTTCTGTATGACGCTGTCCAATCAGCATACAACTTCTCCCCCTTCCCTGTCCAGCAACACAGTGTGATCGTATAGTAAACTGCGTCCATTCCCGACTGTGTATTCAACAGGTGATATCTTCGGTTCTGTCACAGCTAGAACTGTGATTTTGGTGTCATATGAAAGAGTAGAATCCAGTCTTTCAAATGCCACAAAATCTGCTGTTTTAGGTGGCCCACAGCCCGAGATATGGCTGTTTGAATTGATCCTCCTTCCCTGTAGCTTGAGTTTCACAATGTGTGTGAAGCAACTTCATGCTGATAGGACAGCATCAGATGCTGAGAGTCAGCTCCACCTCAGGAGAATTGCTGCTGTTACCTCCCAGATGTCTAATAAAGGCTAAATTACATATTTAGAAAATTCTCATAATTTTGCAAATAATAAACATTTTTTTACTACAAATCACCCTGTAGTTATCAGCAGCAAAGCACCAATTAGACTAGTTAGGAGTTAGGGACCTGATAAACTGGTAACAGAGTCCCTTTAAGAGCTCTTCAAAAGTTTTTCCCACAATGGATGTTAAGCTTACTGGTCTATAATTACTTTGTATTGAACTTACTACTTATAGAAAACTTAATGACATTCATGGGGTCTCTGTCACCAATGAAAAACCCGATAGATTTTTAATTGCCTATAAAGAATTTGATTCATCATATACTTTAGTTATGTAAACTTAAATAATAAACAAGTGAATAAACTAAAGCAACAAATAGCAAGGCACTGCTGAGATTTGAACTCAGGATCTCCTGTTTACTAGACAGGCGCTTTAACCAACTAAGCCACAGCACCAAAGCACTTTTCTTCTCACGGTGTCCTACCACACAGCTCAGTTCAGAGCAAAAGACTGATCTCATATCTTAGGCTAGCCCCTTAGGTGTAGTTGGCAGAAGTCTTAACAGGCAGGGTACATAAGTTGTGATGGCCGAGTGGTTAAGGCGTTGGATTTGAAATCCAATGGGGTCTCCCTGCACAGGTTCAAGTCCTGTTCACAACGTTCTATTTTAAGAAGAGAACTTCCAGAAACATATTAAAGTTTGTCACCTATAGAAAGAGTTATTTTAATTCCATCCTCTTTATCACTGATTAATTACATTAATAATAGTGGTTCCAGCTGTGCCCCTGGCTTACAACTCTGAAAAGCGAGCAATATTTAGAGTATAAATCACTATAACTACAGCATCCCATTTGTCCAGACTTTTATTTTCCTCTTGATAAAAACAAATCAGGTTGGTTGGACAACTTCTGTCCTTAGTAAATCTCTGCTTGCTGTCAATTATAATACTATTTTCTGTCACATACTCCTGTATATAATCCCTTAAATGGACTCTGTCACCAGTTTATCAATTCCCAATTTCCTAACTAGCCTAATAGGCGCTATGATGCTGATAACTACAGTGTGATTTGTTGTTTTTTTTTAAAAAAAACGTTTATTTGCAAAGTTATGAGCATTTATCTATATATACTAATGTAGCTCTAATAGCCAAATAGGAGATGACTCCTTTTTACTCTGGGCAGCTAATGTTTTCTGTATGACGCTGTCCAATCAGCATACAACTTCTCCCCCTTCCCTGTCCAGCAACACAGTGTGATCATATAGTAAACTGCGTCCATTCCCGACTGTGTTTTCAACAGGTGATATCTTCGGTTCTGTCACAGCTAGAACTGTGATTTTGGTGTCATATGAAAGAGTAGAATCCAGTCTTTCAAATGCCACAAAATCTGCTGTTTTAGGTGGCCCACAGCCCGAGATATGGCTGTTTGAATTGATCCTCCTTCCCTGTAGCTTGAGTTTCACAATGTGTGTGAAGCAACTTCATGCTGATAGGACAGCATCAGATGCTGAGAGTCAGCTCCACCTCAGGAGAATTGCTGCTGTTACCTCCCAGATGTCTAATAAAGGCTAAATTACATATTTAGAAAATTCTCATAATTTTGCAAATAATAAACATTTTTTTACTACAAATCACCCTGTAGTTATCAGCAGCAAAGCACCAATTAGACTAGTTAGGAGTTAGGGACCTGATAAACTGGTAACAGAGTCCCTTTAAGAGCTCTTCAAAAGTTTTTCCCACAATGGATGTTAAGCTTACTGGTCTATAATTACTTTGTATTGAACTTACTACTTATAGAAAACTTAATGACATTCATGGGGTCTCTGTCACCAATGAAAAACCCGATAGATTTTTAATTGCCTATAAAGAATTTGATTCATCATATACTTTAGTTATGTAAACTTAAATAATAAACAAGTGAATAAACTAAAGCAACAAATAGCAAGGCACTGCTGAGATTTGAACTCAGGATCTCCTGTTTACTAGACAGGCGCTTTAACCAACTAAGCCACAGCACCAAAGCACTTTTCTTCTCACGGTGTCCTACCACACAGCTCAGTTCAGAGCAAAAGACTGATCTCATATCTTAGGCTAGCCCCTTAGGTGTAGTTGGCAGAAGTCTTAACAGTCAGGGTACATAAGTTGTGATGGCCGAGTGGTTAAGGCGTTGGATTTGAAATCCAATGGGGTCTCCCTGCACAGGTTCAAGTCCTGTTCACAACGTTCTATTTTAAGAAGAGAACTTCCAGAAACATATTAAAGTTTGTCACCTATAGAAAGAGTTATTTTAATTCCATCCTCTTTATCACTGATTAATTACATTAATAATAGTGGTTCCAGCTGTGCCCCTGGCTTACAACTCTGAAAAGCGAGCAATATTTAGAGTATAAATCACTATAACTACAGCATCCCATTTGTCCAGACTTTTATTTTCCTCTTGATAAAAACAAATCAGGTTGGTTGGACAACTTCTGTCCTTAGTAAATCTCTGCTTGCTGTCAATTATAATACTATTTTCTGTCACATACTCCTGTATATAGTCCCTTAAATGGACTCTGTCACCAGTTTATCAATTCCCAATTTCCTAACTAGCCTAATAGGCGCTATGATGCTGATAACTACAGTGTGATTTGTTGTTTTTTTTTTAAAAAAACGTTTATTTGCAAAGTTATGAGCATTTATCTATATATACTAATGTAGCTCTAATAGCCAAATAGGAGATGACTCCTTTTTACTCTGGGCAGCTAATGTTTTCTGTATGACGCTGTCCAATCAGCATACAACTTCTCCCCCTTCCCTGTCCAGCAACACAGTGTGATCGTATAGTAAACTGCGTCCATTCCCGACTGTGTATTGAACAGGTGATATCTTCGGTTCTGTCACAGCTAGAACTGTGATTTTGGTGTCATATGAAAGAGTAGAATCCAGTCTTTCAAATGCCACAAAATCTGCTGTTTTAGGTGGCCCACAGCCCGAGATATGGCTGTTTGAATTGATCCTCCTTCCCTGTAGCTTGAGTTTCACAATGTGTGTGAAGCAACTTCATGCTGATAGGACAGCATCAGATGCTGAGAGTCAGCTCCACCTCAGGGGAATTGCTGCTGTTACCTCCCAGATGTCTAATAAAGGCTAAATTACATATTTAGAAAATGCTCATAATTTTGCAAATAATAAACATTTTTTTTACTACAAATCACCCTGTAGTTATCAGCAGCAAAGCACCAATTAGACTAGTTAGGAGTTAGGGACCTGATAAACTGGTAACAGAGTCCCTTTAAGAGCTCTTCAAAAGTTTTTCCCACAATGGATGTTAAGCTTACTGGTCTATAATTACTTTGTATTGAACTTACTACTTATAGAAAACTCAATGACATTCATGGGGTCTCTGTCACCAATGAAAAACCCGATAGATTTTTAATTGCCTATAAAGAATTTGATTCATCATATACTTTAGTTATGTAAACTTAAATAATAAACAAGTGAATAAACTAAAGCAACAAATAGCAAGGCACTGCTGAGATTTGAACTCAGGATCTCCTGTTTACTAGACAGGCGCTTTAACCAACTAAGCCACAGCACCAAAGCACTTTTCTTCTCACGGTGTCCTACCACACAGCTCAGTTCAGAGCAAAAGACTGATCTCATATCTTAGGCTAGCCCCTTAGGTGTAGTTGGCAGAAGTCTTAACAGGCAGGGTACATAAGTTGTGATGGCCGAGTGGTTAAGGCGTTGGATTTGAAATCCAATGGGGTCTCCCTGCACAGGTTCAAGTCCTGTTCACAACGTTCTATTTTAAGAAGAGAACTTCCAGAAACATATTAAAGTTTGTCACCTATAGAAAGAGTTATTTTAATTCCATCCTCTTTATCACTGATTAATTACATTAATAATAGTGGTTCCAGCTGTGCCCCTGGCTTACAACTCTGAAAAGCGAGCAATATTTAGAGTATAAATCACTATAACTACAGCATCCCATTTGTCCAGACTTTTATTTTCCTCTTGATAAAAACAAATCAGGTTGGTTGGACAACTTCTGTCCTTAGTAAATCTCTGCTTGCTGTCAATTATAATACTATTTTCTGTCACATACTCCTGTATATAGTCCCTTAAATGGACTCTGTCACCAGTTTATCAATTCCCAATTTCCTAACTAGCCTAATAGGCGCTATGATGCTGATAACTACAGTGTGATTTGTTGTTTTTTTTTAAAAAAAACGTTTATTTGCAAAGTTATGAGCATTTATCTATATATACTAATGTAGCTCTAATAGCCAAATAGGAGATGACTCCTTTTTACTCTGGGCAGCTAATGTTTTCTGTATGACGCTGTCCAATCAGCATACAACTTCTCCCCCTTCCCTGTCCAGCAACACAGTGTGATCATATAGTAAACTGCGTCCATTCCCGACTGTGTTTTCAACAGGTGATATCTTCGGTTCCGTCACAGCTAGAACTGTGATTTTGGTGTCATATGAAAGAGTAGAATCCAGTCTTTCAAATGCCACAAAATCTGCTGTTTTAGGTGGCCCACAGCCCGAGATATGGCTGTTTGAATTGATCCTCCTTCCCTGTAGCTTGAGTTTCACAATGTGTGTGAAGCAACTTCATGCTGATAGGACAGCATCAGATGCTGAGAGTCAGCTCCACCTCCGGAGAATTGCTGCTGTTACCTCCCAGATGTCTAATAAAGGCTAAATTACATATTTAGAAAATGCTCATAATTTTGCAAATAATAAACATTTTTTTTACTACAAATCACCCTGTAGTTATCAGCAGCAAAGCACCAATTAGACTAGTTAGGAGTTAGGGACCTGATAAACTGGTAACAGAGTCCCTTTAAGAGCTCTTCAAAAGTTTTTCCCACAATGGATGTTAAGCTTACTGGTCTATAATTACTTTGTATTGAACTTACTACTTATAGAAAACTCAATGACATTCATGGGGTCTCTGTCACCAATGAAAAACCCGATAGATTTTTAATTGCCTATAAAGAATTTGATTCATCATATACTTTAGTTATGTAAACTTAAATAATAAACAAGTGAATAAACTAAAGCAACAAATAGCAAGGCACTGCTGAGATTTGAACTCAGGATCTCCTGTTTACTAGACAGGCGCTTTAACCAACTAAGCCACAGCACCAAAGCACTTTTCTTCTCACGGTGTCCTACCACACAGCTCAGTTCAGAGCAAAAGACTGATCTCATATCTTAGGCTAGCCCCTTAGGTGTAGTTGGCAGAAGTCTTAACAGGCAGGGTACATAAGTTGTGATGGCCGAGTGGTTAAGGCGTTGGATTTGAAATCCAATGGGGTCTCCCTGCACAGGTTCAAGTCCTGTTCACAACGTTCTATTTTAAGAAGAGAACTTCCAGAAACATATTAAAGTTTGTCACCTATAGAAAGAGTTATTTTAATTCCATCCTCTTTATCACTGATTAATTACATTAATAATAGTGGTTCCAGCTGTGCCCCTGGCTTACAACTCTGAAAAGCGAGCAATATTTAGAGTATAAATCACTATAACTACAGCATCCCATTTGTCCAGACTTTTATTTTCCTCTTGATAAAAACAAATCAGGTTGGTTGGACAACTTCTGTCCTTAGTAAATCTCTGCTTGCTGTCAATTATAATACTATTTTCTGTCACATACTCCTGTATATAGTCCCTTAAATGGACTCTGTCACCAGTTTATCAATTCCCAATTTCCTAACTAGCCTAATAGGCGCTATGATGCTGATAACTACAGTGTGATTTGTTGTTTTTTTTTTTTAAAAAACGTTTATTTGCAAAGTTATGAGCATTTATCTATATATACTAATGTAGCTCTAATAGCCAAATAGGAGATGACTCCTTTTTACTCTGGGCAGCTAATGTTTTCTGTATGACGCTGTCCAATCAGCATACAACTTCTCCCCCTTCCCTGTCCAGCAACACAGTGTGATCATATAGTAAACTGCGTCCATTCCCGACTGTGTTTTCAACAGGTGATATCTTCGGTTCTGTCACAGCTAGAACTGTGATTTTGGTGTCATATGAAAGAGTAGAATCCAGTCTTTCAAATGCCACAAAATCTGCTGTTTTAGGTGGCCCACAGCCCGAGATATGGCTGTTTGAATTGATCCTCCTTCCCTGTAGCTTGAGTTTCACAATGTGTGTGAAGCAACTTCATGCTGATAGGACAGCATCAGATGCTGAGAGTCAGCTCCACCTCCGGAGAATTGCTGCTGTTACCTCCCAGATGTCTAATAAAGGCTAAATTACATATTTAGAAAATGCTCATAATTTTGCAAATAATAAACATTTTTTTTACTACAAATCACCCTGTAGTTATCAGCAGCAAAGCACCAATTAGACTAGTTAGGAGTTAGGGACCTGATAAACTGGTAACAGAGTCCCTTTAAGAGCTCTTCAAAAGTTTTTCCCACAATGGATGTTAAGCTTACTGGTCTATAATTACTTTGTATTGAACTTACTACTTATAGAAAACTCAATGACATTCATGGGGTCTCTGTCACCAATGAAAAACCCGATAGATTTTTAATTGCCTATAAAGAATTTGATTCATCATATACTTTAGTTATGTAAACTTAAATAATAAACAAGTGAATAAACTAAAGCAACAAATAGCAAGGCACTGCTGAGATTTGAACTCAGGATCTCCTGTTTACTAGACAGGCGCTTTAACCAACTAAGCCACAGCACCAAAGCACTTTTCTTCTCACGGTGTCCTACCACACAGCTCAGTTCAGAGCAAAAGACTGATCTCATATCTTAGGCTAGCCCCTTAGGTGTAGTTGGCAGAAGTCTTAACAGGCAAGGTACATAAGTTGTGATGGCCGAGTGGTTAAGGCGTTGGATTTGAAATCCAATGGGGTCTCCCTGCACAGGTTCAAGTCCTGTTCACAACGTTCTATTTTAAGAAGAGAACTTCCAGAAACATATTAAAGTTTGTCACCTATAGAAAGAGTTATTTTAATTCCATCCTCTTTATCACTGATTAATTACATTAATAATAGTGGTTCCAGCTGTGCCCCTGGCTTACAACTCTGAAAAGCGAGCAATATTTAGAGTATAAATCACTATAACTACAGCATCCCATTTGTCCAGACTTTTATTTTTCTCTTGATAAAAACAAATCAGGTTGGTTGGACAACTTCTGTCCTTAGTAAATCTCTGCTTGCTGTCAATTATAATACTATTTTCTGTCACATACTCCTGTATATAGTCCCTTAAATGGACTCTGTCACCAGTTTATCAATTCCCAATTTCCTAACTAGCCTAATAGGCGCTATGATGCTGATAACTACAGTGTGATTTGTTGTTTTTTTTTTAAAAAAACGTTTATTTGCAAAGTTATGAGCATTTATCTATATATACTAATGTAGCTCTAATAGCCAAATAGGAGATGACTCCTTTTTACTCTGGGCAGCTAATGTTTTCTGTATGACGCTGTCCAATCAGCATACAACTTCTCCCCCTTCCCTGTCCAGCAACACAGTGTGATCATATAGTAAACTGCGTCCATTCCCGACTGTGTTTTCAACAGGTGATATCTTCGGTTCTGTCACAGCTAGAACTGTGATTTTGGTGTCATATGAAAGAGTAGAATCCAGTCTTTCAAATGCCACAAAATCTGCTGTTTTAGGTGGCCCACAGCCCGAGATATGGCTGTTTGAATTGATCCTCCTTCCCTGTAGCTTGAGTTTCACAATGTGTGTGAAGCAACTTCATGCTGATAGGACAGCATCAGATGCTGAGAGTCAGCTCCACCTCAGGAGAATTGCTGCTGTTACCTCCCAGATGTCTAATAAAGGCTAAATTACATATTTAGAAAATTCTCATAATTTTGCAAATAATAAAATTTTTTTTTACTACAAATCACCCTGTAGTTATCAGCAGCAAAGCACCAATTAGACTAGTTAGGAGTTAGGGACCTGATAAACTGGTAACAGAGTCCCTTTAAGAGCTCTTCAAAAGTTTTTCCCACAATGGATGTTAAGCTTACTGGTCTATAATTACTTTGTATTGAACTTACTACTTATAGAAAACTCAATGACATTCATGGGGTCTCTGTCACCAATGAAAAACCCGATAGATTTTTAATTGCCTATAAAGAATTTGATTCATCATATACTTTAGTTATGTAAACTTAAATAATAAACAAGTGAATAAACTAAAGCAACAAATAGCAAGGCACTGCTGAGATTTGAACTCAGGATCTCCTGTTTACTAGACAGGCGCTTTAACCAACTAAGCCACAGCACCAAAGAACTTTTCTTCTCACGGTGTCCTACCACACAGCTCAGTTCAGAGCAAAAGACTGATCTCATATCTTAGGCTAGCCCCTTAGGTGTAGTTGGCAGAAGTCTTAACAGGCAGGGTACATAAGTTGTGATGGCCGAGTGGTTAAGGCGTTGGATTTGAAATCCAATGGGGTCTCCCTGCACAGGTTCAAGGTTCACAACGTTCTATTTTAAGAAGAGAACTTCCAGAAACATATTAAAGTTTGTCACCTATAGAAAGAGTTATTTTAATTCCATCCTCTTTATCACTGATTAATTACATTAATAATAGTGGTTCCAGCTGTGCCCCTGGCTTACAACTCTGAAAAGCGAGCAATATTTAGAGTATAAATCACTATAACTACAGCATCCCATTTGTCCAGACTTTTATTTTCCTCTTGATAAAAACAAATCAGGTTGGTTGGACAACTTCTGTCCTTAATAAATCTCTGCTTGCTGTCAATTATAATACTATTTTCTGTCACATACTCCTGTATATAGTCCCTTAAATGGACTCTGTCACCAGTTTATCAATTCCCAATTTCCTAACTAGCCTAATAGGCGCTATGATGCTGATAACTACAGTGTGATTTTTTTTTTTTTTTTTTAAAAAAACGTTTATTTGCAAAGTTATGAGCATTTATCTATATATACTAATGTAGCTCTAATAGCCAAATAGGAGATGACTCCTTTTTACTCTGGGCAGCTAATGTTTTCTGTATGACGCTGTCCAATCAGCATACAACTTCTCCCCCTTCCCTGTCCAGCAACACAGTGTGATCATATAGTACACTGCGTCCATTCCCGACTGTGGTTTCAACAGGTGATATCTTCGGTTCTGTCACAGCTGGAACTGTGATTTTGGTGTCATATGAAAGAGTAGAATCCAGTCTTTCAAATGCCACCAAATCTGCTTTTTTAGGTGGCCCACAGCCCGAGATATGGCTGTTTGAATTGATCCTCCTTCCCTGTAGCTTGAGTTTCACAATGTGTGTGAAGCAACTTCATGCTGATAGGACAGCATCAGATGCTGAGAGTCAGCTCCACCTCAGGAGAATTGCTGCTGTTACCTCCCAGATGTCTAATAAAGGCTAAATTACATATTTAGAAAATTCTCATAATTTTGCAAATAATAAAATTTTTTTTTACTACAAATCACCCTGTAGTTATCAGCAGCAAAGCACCAATTAGACTAGTTAGGAGTTAGGGACCTGATAAACTGGTAACAGAGTCCCTTTAAGAGCTCTTCAAAAGTTTTTCCCACAATGGATGTTAAGCTTACTGGTCTATAATTACTTTGTATTGAACTTACTACTTATAGAAAACTCAATGACATTCATGGGGTCTCTGTCACCAATGAAAAACCCGATAGATTTTTAATTGCCTATAAAGAATTTGATTCATCATATACTTTAGTTATGTAAACTTAAATAATAAACAAGTGAATAAACTAAAGCAACAAATAGCAAGGCACTGCTGAGATTTGAACTCAGGATCTCCTGTTTACTAGACAGGCGCTTTAACCAACTAAGCCACAGCACCAAAGAACTTTTCTTCTCACGGTGTCCTACCACACAGCTCAGTTCAGAGCAAAAGACTGATCTCATATCTTAGGCTAGCCCCTTAGGTGTAGTTGGCAGAAGTCTTAACAGGCAGGGTACATAAGTTGTGATGGCCGAGTGGTTAAGGCGTTGGATTTGAAATCCAATGGGGTCTCCCTGCACAGGTTCAAGGTTCACAACGTTCTATTTTAAGAAGAGAACTTCCAGAAACATATTAAAGTTTGTCACCTATAGAAAGAGTTATTTTAATTCCATCCTCTTTATCACTGATTAATTACATTAATAATAGTGGTTCCAGCTGTGCCCCTGGCTTACAACTCTGAAAAGCGAGCAATATTTAGAGTATAAATCACTATAACTACAGCATCCCATTTGTCCAGACTTTTATTTTCCTCTTGATAAAAACAAATCAGGTTGGTTGGACAACTTCTGTCCTTAATAAATCTCTGCTTGCTGTCAATTATAATACTATTTTCTGTCACATACTCCTGTATATAGTCCCTTAAATGGACTCTGTCACCAGTTTATCAATTCCCAATTTCCTAACTAGCCTAATAGGCGCTATGATGCTGATAACTACAGTGTGATTTTTTTTTTTTTTTTTTAAAAAAACGTTTATTTGCAAAGTTATGAGCATTTATCTATATATACTAATGTAGCTCTAATAGCCAAATAGGAGATGACTCCTTTTTACTCTGGGCAGCTAATGTTTTCTGTATGACGCTGTCCAATCAGCATACAACTTCTCCCCCTTCCCTGTCCAGCAACACAGTGTGATCATATAGTACACTGCGTCCATTCCCGACTGTGGTTTCAACAGGTGATATCTTCGGTTCTGTCACAGCTAGAACTGTGATTTTGGTGTCATATGAAAGAGTAGAATCCAGTCTTTCAAATGCCACCAAATCTGCTTTTTTAGGTGGCCCACAGCCCGAGATATGGCTGTTTGAATTGATCCTCCTTCACTGTAGCTTGAGTTTCACAATGTGTGTGAAGCAGCTTCATGCTGATAGGACAGCATCAGATGCTGAGAGTCAGCTCCACCTCAGGGGAATTGCTGCTGTTACCTCCCAGATGTCTAATAAAGGCTAAATTACATATTTAGAAAATGCTCATAATTTTGCAAATAATAAACATTTTTTTTACTACAAATCACCCTGTAGTTATCAGCAGCAAAGCACCAATTAGACTAGTTAGGAGTTAGGGACCTGATAAACTGGTAACAGAGTCCCTTTAAGAGCTCTTCAAAAGTTTTTCCCACAATGGATGTTAAGCTTACTGGTCTATAATTACTTTGTATTGAACTTACTACTTATAGAAAACTTAATGACATTCATGGGGTCTCTGTCACCAATGAAAAACCCGATAGATTTTTAATTGCCTATAAAGAATTTGATTCATCATATACTTTAGTTATGTAAACTTAAATAATAAACAAGTGAATAAACTAAAGCAACAAATAGCAAGGCACTGCTGAGATTTGAACTCAGGATCTCCTGTTTACTAGACAGGCGCTTTAACCAACTAAGCCACAGCACCAAAGCACTTTTCTTCTCACGGTGTCCTACCACACAGCTCAGTTCAGAGCAAAAGACTGATCTCATATCTTAGGCTAGCCCCTTAGGTGTAGTTGGCAGAAGTCTTAACAGGCAGGGTACATAAGTTGTGATGGCCGAGTGGTTAAGGCGTTGGATTTGAAATCCAATGGGGTCTCCCTGCACAGGTTCAAGTCCTGTTCACAAAGTTCTATTTTAAGAAGAGAACTTCCAGAAACATATTAAAGTTTGTCACCTATAGAAAGAGTTATTTTAATTCCATCCTCTTTATCACTGATTAATTACATTAATAATAGTGGTTCCAGCTGTGCCCCTGGCTTACAACTCTGAAAAGCGAGCAATATTTAGAGTATAAATCACTATAACTACAGCATCCCATTTGTCCAGACTTTTATTTTCCTCTTGATAAAAACAAATCAGGTTGGTTGGACAACTTCTGTCCTTAGTAAATCTCTGCTTGCTGTCAATTATAATACTATTTTCTGTCACATACTCCTGTATATAGTCCCTTAAATGGACTCTGTCACCAGTTTATCAATTCCCAATTTCCTAACTAGCCTAATAGGCGCTATGATGCTGATAACTACAGTGTGATTTGTTGTTTTTTTTTTTAAAAAAACGTTTATTTGCAAAGTTATGAGCATTTATCTATATATACTAATGTAGCTCTAATAGCCAAATAGGAGATGACTCCTTTTTACTCTGGGCAGCTAATGTTTTCTGTATGACGCTGTCCAATCAGCATACAACTTCTCCCCCTTCCCTGTCCAGCAACACAGTGTGATCATATAGTAAACTGCGTCCATTCCCGACTGTGTTTTCAACAGGTGATATCTTCGGTTCTGTCACAGCTAGAACTGTGATTTTGGTGTCATATGAAAGAGTAGAATCCAGTCTTTCAAATGCCACAAAATCTGCTGTTTTAGGTGGCCCACAGCCCGAGATATGGCTGTTTGAATTGATCCTCCTTCCCTGTAGCTTGAGTTTCACAATGTGTGTGAAGCAACTTCATGCTGATAGGACAGCATCAGATGCTGAGAGTCAGCTCCACCTCAGGAGAATTGCTGCTGTTACCTCCCAGATGTCTAATAAAGGCTAAATTACATATTTAGAAAATTCTCATAATTTTGCAAATAATAAACATTTTTTTTACTACAAATCACCCTGTAGTTATCAGCAGCAAAGCACCAATTAGACTAGTTAGGAGTTAGGGACCTGATAAACTGGTAACAGAGTCCCTTTAAGAGCTCTTCAAAAGTTTTTCCCACAATGGATGTTAAGCTTACTGGTCTATAATTACTTTGTATTGAACTTACTACTTATAGAAAACTCAATGACATTCATGGGGTCTCTGTCACCAATGAAAAACCCGATAGATTTTTAATTGCCTATAAAGAATTTGATTCATCATATACTTTAGTTATGTAAACTTAAATAATAAACAAGTGAATAAACTAAAGCAACAAATAGCAAGGCACTGCTGAGATTTGAACTCAGGATCTCCTGTTTACTAGACAGGCGCTTTAACCAACTAAGCCACAGCACCAAAGCACTTTTCTTCTCACGGTGTCCTACCACACAGCTCAGTTCAGAGCAAAAGACTGATCTCATATCTTAGGCTAGCCCCTTAGGTGTAGTTGGCAGAAGTCTTAACAGGCAGGGTACATAAGTTGTGATGGCCGAGTGGTTAAGGCGTTGGATTTGAAATCCAATGGGGTCTCCCTGCACAGGTTCAAGTCCTGTTCACAACGTTCTATTTTAAGAAGAGAACTTCCAGAAACATATTAAAGTTTGTCACCTATAGAAAGAGTTATTTTAATTCCATCCTCTTTATCACTGATTAATTACATTAATAATAGTGGTTCCAGCTGTGCCCCTGGCTTACAACTCTGAAAAGCGAGCAATATTTAGAGTATAAATCACTATAACTACAGCATCCCATTTGTCCAGACTTTTATTTTCCTCTTGATAAAAACAAATCAGGTTGGTTGGACAACTTCTGTCCTTAGTAAATCTCTGCTTGCTGTCAATTATAATACTATTTTCTGTCACATACTCCTGTATATAGTCCCTTAAATGGACTCTGTCACCAGTTTATCAATTCCCAATTTCCTAACTAGCCTAATAGGCGCTATGATGCTGATAACTACAGTGTGATTTGTTGTTTTTTTTTTAAAAAAACGTTTATTTGCAAAGTTATGAGCATTTATCTATATATACTAATGTAGCTCTAATAGCCAAATAGGAGATGACTCCTTTTTACTCTGGGCAGCTAATGTTTTCTGTATGACGCTGTCCAATCAGCATACAACTTCTCCCCCTTCCCTGTCCAGCAACACAGTGTGATCATATAGTAAACTGCGTCCATTCCCGACTGTGTTTTCAACAGGTGATATCTTCGGTTCTGTCACAGCTAGAACTGTGATTTTGGTGTCATATGAAAGAGTAGAATCCAGTCTTTCAAATGCCACAAAATCTGCTGTTTTAGGTGGCCCACAGCCCGAGATATGGCTGTTTGAATTGATCCTCCTTCCCTGTAGCTTGAGTTTCACAATGTGTGTGAAGCAACTTCATGCTGATAGGACAGCATCAGATGCTGAGAGTCAGCTCCACCTCAGGAGAATTGCTGCTGTTACCTCCCAGATGTCTAATAAAGGCTAAATTACATATTTAGAAAATTCTCATAATTTTGCAAATAATAAACATTTTTTTTACTACAAATCACCCTGTAGTTATCAGCAGCAAAGTACCAATTAGACTAGTTAGGAGTTAGGGACCTGATAAACTGGTAACAGAGTCCCTTTAAGAGCTCTTCAAAAGTTTTTCCCACAATGGATGTTAAGCTTACTGGTCTATAATTACTTTGTATTGAACTTACTACTTATAGAAAACTTAATGACATTCATGGGGTCTCTGTCACCAATGAAAAACCCGATAGATTTTTAATTGCCTATAAAGAATTTGATTCATCATATACTTTAGTTATGTAAACTTAAATAATAAACAAGTGAATAAACTAAAGCAACAAATAGCAAGGCACTGCTGAGATTTGAACTCAGGATCTCCTGTTTACTAGACAGGCGCTTTAACCAACTAAGCCACAGCACCAAAGCACTTTTCTTCTCACGGTGTCCTACCACACAGCTCAGTTCAGAGCAAAAGACTGATCTCATATCTTAGGCTAGCCCCTTAGGTGTAGTTGGCAGAAGTCTTAACAGGCAGGGTACATAAGTTGTGATGGCCGAGTGGTTAAGGCGTTGGATTTGAAATCCAATGGGGTCTCCCTGCACAGGTTCAAGTCCTGTTCACAACGTTCTATTTTAAGAAGAGAACTTCCAGAAACATATTAAAGTTTTTCACCTATAGAAAGAGTTATTTTAATTCCATCCTCTTTATCACTGATTAATTACATTAATAATAGTGGTTCCAGCTGTGCCCCTGGCTTACAACTCTGAAAAGCGAGCAATATTTAGAGTATAAATCACTATAACTACAGCATCCCATTTGTCCAGACTTTTATTTTCCTCTTGATAAAAACAAATCAGGTTGGTTGGACAACTTCTGTCCTTAGTAAATCTCTGCTTGCTGTCAATTATAATACTATTTTCTGTCACATACTCCTGTATATAGTCCCTTAAATGGACTCTGTCACCAGTTTATCAATTCCCAATTTCCTAACTAGCCTAATAGGCGCTATGATGCTGATAACTACAGTGTGATTTGTTGTTTTTTTTTTAAAAAAACGTTTATTTGCAAAGTTATGAGCATTTATCTATATATACTAATGTAGCTCTAATAGCCAAATAGGAGATGACTCCTTTTTACTCTGGGCAGCTAATGTTTTCTGTATGACGCTGTCCAATCAGCATACAACTTCTCCCCCTTCCCTGTCCAGCAACACAGTGTGATCATATAGTAAACTGCGTCCATTCCCGACTGTGTTTTCAACAGGTGATATCTTCGGTTCTGTCACAGCTAGAACTGTGATTTTGGTGTCATATGAAAGAGTAGAATCCAGTCTTTCAAATGCCACAAAATCTGCTGTTTTAGGTGGCCCACAGCCCGAGATATGGCTGTTTGAATTGATCCTCCTTCCCTGTAGCTTGAGTTTCACAATGTGTGTGAAGCAACTTCATGCTGATAGGACAGCATCAGATGCTGAGAGTCAGCTCCACCTCAGGAGAATTGCTGCTGTTACCTCCCAGATGTCTAATAAAGGCTAAATTACATATTTAGAAAATTCTCATAATTTTGCAAATAATAAACATTTTTTTTACTACAAATCACCCTGTAGTTATCAGCAGCAAAGTACCAATTAGACTAGTTAGGAGTTAGGGACCTGATAAACTGGTAACAGAGTCCCTTTAAGAGCTCTTCAAAAGTTTTTCCCACAATGGATGTTAAGCTTACTGGTCTATAATTACTTTGTATTGAACTTACTACTTATAGAAAACTTAATGACATTCATGGGGTCTCTGTCACCAATGAAAAACCCGATAGATTTTTAATTGCCTATAAAGAATTTGATTCATCATATACTTTAGTTATGTAAACTTAAATAATAAACAAGTGAATAAACTAAAGCAACAAATAGCAAGGCACTGCTGAGATTTGAACTCAGGATCTCCTGTTTACTAGACAGGCGCTTTAACCAACTAAGCCACAGCACCAAAGCACTTTTCTTCTCACGGTGTCCTACCACACAGCTCAGTTCAGAGCAAAAGACTGATCTCATATCTTAGGCTAGCCCCTTAGGTGTAGTTGGCAGAAGTCTTAACAGGCAGGGTACATAAGTTGTGATGGCCGAGTGGTTAAGGCGTTGGATTTGAAATCCAATGGGGTCTCCCTGCACAGGTTCAAGTCCTGTTCACAACGTTCTATTTTAAGAAGAGAACTTCCAGAAACATATTAAAGTTTTTCACCTATAGAAAGAGTTATTTTAATTCCATCCTCTTTATCACTGATTAATTACATTAATAATAGTGGTTCCAGCTGTGCCCCTGGCTTACAACTCTGAAAAGCGAGCAATATTTAGAGTATAAATCACTATAACTACAGCATCCCATTTGTCCAGACTTTTATTTTCCTCTTGATAAAAACAAATCAGGTTGGTTGGATAACTTCTGTCCTTAGTAAATCTCTGCTTGCTGTCAATTATAATACTATTTTCTGTCACATACTCCTGTATATAGTCCCTTAAATGGACTCTGTCACCAGTTTATCAATTCCCAATTTCCTAACTAGCCTAATAGGCGCTATGATGCTGATAACTACAGTGTGATTTGTTGTTTTTTTTTTTTAAAAAAACGTTTATTTGCAAAGTTATGAGCATTTATCTATATATACTAATGTAGCTCTAATAGCCAAATAGGAGATGACTCCTTTTTACTCTGGGCAGCTAATGTTTTCTGTATGACGCTGTCCAATCAGCATACAACTTCTCCCCCTTCCCTGTCCAGCAACACAGTGTGATCATATAGTAAACTGCGTCCATTCCCGACTGTGTTTTCAACAGGTGATATCTTCGGTTCTGTCACAGCTAGAACTGTGATTTTGGTGTCATATGAAAGAGTAGAATCCAGTCTTTCAAATGCCACAAAATCTGCTGTTTTAGGTGGCCCACAGCCCGAGATATGGCTGTTTGAATTGATCCTCCTTCCCTGTAGCTTGAGTTTCACAATGTGTGTGAAGCAACTTCATGCTGATAGGACAGCATCAGATGCTGAGAGTCAGCTCCACCTCAGGAGAATTGCTGCTGTTACCTCCCAGATGTCTAATAAAGGCTAAATTACATATTTAGAAAATTCTCATAATTTTGCAAATAATAAAAATTTTTTTTACTACAAATCACCCTGTAGTTATCAGCAGCAAAGCACCAATTAGACTAGTTAGGAGTTAGGGACCTGATAAACTGGTAACAGAGTCCCTTTAAGAGCTCTTCAAAAGTTTTTCCCACAATGGATGTTAAGCTTACTGGTCTATAATTACTTTGTATTGAACTTACTACTTATAGAAAACTCAATGACATTCATGGGGTCTCTGTCACCAATGAAAAACCCGATAGATTTTTAATTGCCTATAAAGAATTTGATTCATCATATACTTTAGTTATGTAAACTTAAATAATAAACAAGTGAATAAACTAAAGCAACAAATAGCAAGGCACTGCTGAGATTTGAACTCAGGATCTCCTGTTTACTAGACAGGCGCTTTAACCAACTAAGCCACAGCACCAAAGAACTTTTCTTCTCACGGTGTCCTACCACACAGCTCAGTTCAGAGCAAAAGACTGATCTCATATCTTAGGCTAGCCCCTTAGGTGTAGTTGGCAGAAGTCTTAACAGGCAGGGTACATAAGTTGTGATGGCCGAGTGGTTAAGGCGTTGGATTTGAAATCCAATGGGGTCTCCCTGCACAGGTTCAAGGTTCACAACGTTCTATTTTAAGAAGAGAACTTCCAGAAACATATTAAAGTTTGTCACCTATAGAAAGAGTTATTTTAATTCCATCCTCTTTATCACTGATTAATTACATTAATAATAGTGGTTCCAGCTGTGCCCCTGGCTTACAACTCTGAAAAGCGAGCAATATTTAGAGTATAAATCACTATAACTACAGCATCCCATTTGTCCAGACTTTTATTTTCCTCTTGATAAAAACAAATCAGGTTGGTTGGACAACTTCTGTCCTTAATAAATCTCTGCTTGCTGTCAATTATAATACTATTTTCTGTCACATACTCCTGTATATAGTCCCTTAAATGGACTCTGTCACCAGTTTATCAATTCCCAATTTCCTAACTAGCCTAATAGGCGCTATGATGCTGATAACTACAGTGTGATTTTTTTTTTTTTTTTAAAAAAAAACGTTTATTTGCAAAGTTATGAGCATTTATCTATATATACTAATGTAGCTCTAATAGCCAAATAGGAGATGACTCCTTTTTACTCTGGGCAGCTAATGTTTTCTGTATGACGCTGTCCAATCAGCATACAACTTCTCCCCCTTCCCTGTCCAGCAACACAGTGTGATCATATAGTACACTGCGTCCATTCCCGACTGTGGTTTCAACAGGTGATATCTTCGGTTCTGTCACAGCTAGAACTGTGATTTTGGTGTCATATGAAAGAGTAGAATCCAGTCTTTCAAATGCCACCAAATCTGCTTTTTTAGGTGGCCCACAGCCCGAGATATGGCTGTTTGAATTGATCCTCCTTCACTGTAGCTTGAGTTTCACAATGTGTGTGAAGCAGCTTCATGCTGATAGGACAGCATCAGATGCTGAGAGTCAGCTCCACCTCAGGGGAATTGCTGCTGTTACCTCCCAGATGTCTAATAAAGGCTAAATTACATATTTAGAAAATGCTCATAATTTTGCAAATAATAAACATTTTTTTTACTACAAATCACCCTGTAGTTATCAGCAGCAAAGCACCAATTAGACTAGTTAGGAGTTAGGGACCTGATAAACTGGTAACAGAGTCCCTTTAAGAGCTCTTCAAAAGTTTTTCCCACAATGGATGTTAAGCTTACTGGTCTATAATTACTTTGTATTGAACTTACTACTTATAGAAAACTTAATGACATTCATGGGGTCTCTGTCACCAATGAAAAACCCGATAGATTTTTAATTGCCTATAAAGAATTTGATTCATCATATACTTTAGTTATGTAAACTTAAATAATAAACAAGTGAATAAACTAAAGCAACAAATAGCAAGGCACTGCTGAGATTTGAACTCAGGATCTCCTGTTTACTAGACAGGCGCTTTAACCAACTAAGCCACAGCACCAAAGCACTTTTCTTCTCACGGTGTCCTACCACACAGCTCAGTTCAGAGCAAAAGACTGATCTCATATCTTAGGCTAGCCCCTTAGGTGTAGTTGGCAGAAGTCTTAACAGGCAGGGTACATAAGTTGTGATGGCCGAGTGGTTAAGGCGTTGGATTTGAAATCCAATGGGGTCTCCCTGCACAGGTTCAAGTCCTGTTCACAACGTTCTATTTTAAGAAGAGAACTTCCAGAAACATATTAAAGTTTGTCACCTATAGAAAGAGTTATTTTAATTCCATCCTCTTTATCACTGATTAATTACATTAATAATAGTGGTTCCAGCTGTGCCCCTGGCTTACAACTCTGAAAAGCGAGCAATATTTAGAGTATAAATCACTATAACTACAGCATCCCATTTGTCCAGACTTTTATCTTCCTCTTGATAAAAACAAATCAGGTTGGTTGGACAACTTCTGTCCTTAGTAAATCTCTGCTTGCTGTCAATTATAATACTATTTTCTGTCACATACTCCTGTATATAGTCCCTTAAATGGACTCTGTCACCAGTTTATCAATTCCCATTTTCCTAACTAGCCTAATAGGCGCTATGATGCTGATAACTACAGTGTGATTTGTTGTTTTTTTTTAAAAAAAACGTTTATTTGCAAAGTTATGAGCATTTATCTATATATACTAATGTAGCTCTAATAGCCAAATAGGAGATGACTCCTTTTTACTCTGGGCAGCTAATGTTTTCTGTATGACGCTGTCCAATCAGCATACAACTTCTCCCCCTTCCCTGTCCAGCAACACAGTGTGATCATATAGTACACTGCGTCCATTCCCGACTGTGGTTTCAACAGGTGATATCTTCGGTTCTGTCACAGCTAGAACTGTGATTTCGGTGTCATATGAAAGAGTAGAATCCAGTCTTTCAAATGCCACCAAATCTGCTTTTTTAGGTGGCCCACAGCCCGAGATATGGCTGTTTGAATTGATCCTCCTTCACTGTAGCTTGAGTTTCACAATGTGTGTGAAGCAGCTTCATGCTGATAGGACAGCATCAGATGCTGAGAGTCAGCTCCACCTCAGGGGAATTGCTGCTGTTACCTCCCAGATGTCTAATAAAGGCTAAATTACATATTTAGAAAATGCTCATAATTTTGCAAATAATAAACATTTTTTTTACTACAAATCACCCTGTAGTTATCAGCAGCAAAGCACCAATTAGACTAGTTAGGAGTTAGGGACCTGATAAACTGGTAACAGAGTCCCTTTAAGAGCTCTTCAAAAGTTTTTCCCACAATGGATGTTAAGCTTACTGGTCTATAATTACTTTGTATTGAACTTACTACTTATAGAAAACTCAATGACATTCATGGGGTCTCTGTCACCAATGAAAAACCCGATAGATTTTTAATTGCCTATAAAGAATTTGATTCATCATATACTTTAGTTATGTAAACTTAAATAATAAACAAGTGAATAAACTAAAGCAACAAATAGCAAGGCACTGCTGAGATTTGAACTCAGGATCTCCTGTTTACTAGACAGGCGCTTTAACCAACTAAGCCACAGCACCAAAGCACTTTTCTTCTCACGGTGTCCTACCACACAGCTCAGTTCAGAGCAAAAGACTGATCTCATATCTTAGGCTAGCCCCTTAGGTGTAGTTGGCAGAAGTCTTAACAGTCAGGGTACATAAGTTGTGATGGCCGAGTGGTTAAGGCGTTGGATTTGAAATCCAATGGGGTCTCCCTGCACAGGTTCAAGTCCTGTTCACAACGTTCTATTTTAAGAAGAGAACTTCCAGAAACATATTAAAGTTTGTCACCTATAGAAAGAGTTATTTTAATTCCATCCTCTTTATCACTGATTAATTACATTAATAATAGTGGTTCCAGCTGTGCCCCTGGCTTACAACTCTGAAAAGCGAGCAATATTTAGAGTATAAATCACTATAACTACAGCATCCCATTTGTCCAGACTTTTATTTTCCTCTTGATAAAAACAAATCAGGTTGGTTGGACAACTTCTGTCCTTAGTAAATCTCTGCTTGCTGTCAATTATAATACTATTTTCTGTCACATACTCCTGTATATAGTCCCTTAAATGGACTCTGTCACCAGTTTATCAATTCCCAATTTCCTAACTAGCCTAATAGGCGCTATGATGCTGATAACTACAGTGTGATTTGTTGTTTTTTTTTTAAAAAAACGTTTATTTGCAAAGTTATGAGCATTTATCTATATATACTAATGTAGCTCTAATAGCCAAATAGGAGATGACTCCTTTTTACTCTGGGCAGCTAATGTTTTCTGTATGACGCTGTCCAATCAGCATACAACTTCTCCCCCTTCCCTGTCCAGCAACACAGTGTGATCGTATAGTAAACTGCGTCCATTCCCGACTGTGTATTGAACAGGTGATATCTTCGGTTCTGTCACAGCTAGAACTGTGATTTTGGTGTCATATGAAAGAGTAGAATCCAGTCTTTCAAATGCCACAAAATCTGCTGTTTTAGGTGGCCCACAGCCCGAGATATGGCTGTTTGAATTGATCCTCCTTCCCTGTAGCTTGAGTTTCACAATGTGTGTGAAGCAACTTCATGCTGATAGGACAGCATCAGATGCTGAGAGTCAGCTCCACCTCAGGGGAATTGCTGCTGTTACCTCCCAGATGTCTAATAAAGGCTAAATTACATATTTAGAAAATGCTCATAATTTTGCAAATAATAAACATTTTTTTTACTACAAATCACCCTGTAGTTATCAGCAGCAAAGCACCAATTAGACTAGTTAGGAGTTAGGGACCTGATAAACTGGTAACAGAGTCCCTTTAAGAGCTCTTCAAAAGTTTTTCCCACAATGGATGTTAAGCTTACTGGTCTATAATTACTTTGTATTGAACTTACTACTTATAGAAAACTCAATGACATTCATGGGGTCTCTGTCACCAATGAAAAACCCGATAGATTTTTAATTGCCTATAAAGAATTTGATTCATCATATACTTTAGTTATGTAAACTTAAATAATAAACAAGTGAATAAACTAAAGCAACAAATAGCAAGGCACTGCTGAGATTTGAACTCAGGATCTCCTGTTTACTAGACAGGCGCTTTAACCAACTAAGCCACAGCACCAAAGCACTTTTCTTCTCACGGTGTCCTACCACACAGCTCAGTTCAGAGCAAAAGACTGATCTCATATCTTAGGCTAGCCCCTTAGGTGTAGTTGGCAGAAGTCTTAACAGGCAGGGTACATAAGTTGTGATGGCCGAGTGGTTAAGGCGTTGGATTTGAAATCCAATGGGGTCTCCCTGCACAGGTTCAAGTCCTGTTCACAACGTTCTATTTTAAGAAGAGAACTTCCAGAAACATATTAAAGTTTGTCACCTATAGAAAGAGTTATTTTAATTCCATCCTCTTTATCACTGATTAATTACATTAATAATAGTGGTTCCAGCTGTGCCCCTGGCTTACAACTCTGAAAAGCGAGCAATATTTAGAGTATAAATCACTATAACTACAGCATCCCATTTGTCCAGACTTTTATTTTCCTCTTGATAAAAACAAATCAGGTTGGTTGGACAACTTCTGTCCTTAGTAAATCTCTGCTTGCTGTCAATTATAATACTATTTTCTGTCACATACTCCTGTATATAGTCCCTTAAATGGACTCTGTCACCAGTTTATCAATTCCCAATTTCCTAACTAGCCTAATAGGCGCTATGATGCTGATAACTACAGTGTGATTTGTTGTTTTTTTTTTTAAAAAACGTTTATTTGCAAAGTTATGAGCATTTATCTATATATACTAATGTAGCTCTAATAGCCAAATAGGAGATGACTCCTTTTTACTCTGGGCAGCTAATGTTTTCTGTATGACGCTGTCCAATCAGCATACAACTTCTCCCCCTTCCCTGTCCAGCAACACAGTGTGATCATATAGTAAACTGCGTCCATTCCCGACTGTGTTTTCAACAGGTGATATCTTCGGTTCTGTCACAGCTAGAACTGTGATTTTGGTGTCATATGAAAGAGTAGAATCCAGTCTTTCAAATGCCACAAAATCTGCTGTTTTAGGTGGCCCACAGCCCGAGATATGGCTGTTTGAATTGATCCTCCTTCACTGTAGCTTGAGTTTCACAATGTGTGTGAAGCAACTTCATGCTGATAGGACAGCATCAGATGCTGAGAGTCAGCTCCACCTCAGGGGAATTGCTGCTGTTACCTCCCAGATGTCTAATAAAGGCTAAATTACATATTTAGAAAATGCTCATAATTTTGCAAATAATAAACATTTTTTTTACTACAAATCACCCTGTAGTTATCAGCAGCAAAGCACCAATTAGACTAGTTAGGAGTTAGGGACCTGATAAACTGGTAACAGAGTCCCTTTAAGAGCTCTTCAAAAGTTTTTCCCACAATGGATGTTAAGCTTACTGGTCTATAATTACTTTGTATTGAACTTACTACTTATAGAAAACTCAATGACATTCATGGGGTCTCTGTCACCAATGAAAAACCCGATAGATTTTTAATTGCCTATAAAGAATTTGATTCATCATATACTTTAGTTATGTAAACTTAAATAATAAACAAGTGAATAAACTAAAGCAACAAATAGCAAGGCACTGCTGAGATTTGAACTCAGGATCTCCTGTTTACTAGACAGGCGCTTTAACCAACTAAGCCACAGCACCAAAGCACTTTTCTTCTCACGGTGTCCTACCACACAGCTCAGTTCAGAGCAAAAGACTGATCTCATATCTTAGGCTAGCCCCTTAGGTGTAGTTGGCAGAAGTCTTAACAGGCAGGGTACATAAGTTGTGATGGCCGAGTGGTTAAGGCGTTGGATTTGAAATCCAATGGGGTCTCCCTGCACAGGTTCAAGTCCTGTTCACAACGTTCTATTTTAAGAAGAGAACTTCCAGAAACATATTAAAGTTTGTCACCTATAGAAAGAGTTATTTTAATTCCATCCTCTTTATCACTGATTAATTACATTAATAATAGTGGTTCCAGCTGTGCCCCTGGCTTACAACTCTGAAAAGCGAGCAATATTTAGAGTATAAATCACTATAACTACAGCATCCCATTTGTCCAGACTTTTATTTTCCTCTTGATAAAAACAAATCAGGTTGGTTGGACAACTTCTGTCCTTAGTAAATCTCTGCTTGCTGTCAATTATAATACTATTTTCTGTCACATACTCCTGTATATAGTCCCTTAAATGGACTCTGTCACCAGTTTATCAATTCCCAATTTCCTAACTAGCCTAATAGGCGCTATGATGCTGATAACTACAGTGTGATTTGTTGTTTTTTTTTAAAAAAAACGTTTATTTGCAAAGTTATGAGCATTTATCTATATATACTAATGTAGCTCTAATAGCCAAATAGGAGATGACTCCTTTTTACTCTGGGCAGCTAATGTTTTCTGTATGACGCTGTCCAATCAGCATACAACTTCTCCCCCTTCCCTGTCCAGCAACACAGTGTGATCATATAGTAAACTGCGTCCATTCCCGACTGTGTTTTCAACAGGTGATATCTTCGGTTCTGTCACAGCTAGAACTGTGATTTTGGTGTCATATGAAAGAGTAGAATCCAGTCTTTCAAATGCCACAAAATCTGCTGTTTTAGGTGGCCCACAGCCCGAGATATGGCTGTTTGAATTGATCCTCCTTCACTGTAGCTTGAGTTTCACAATGTGTGTGAAGCAACTTCATGCTGATAGGACAGCATCAGATGCTGAGAGTCAGCTCCACCTCAGGGGAATTGCTGCTGTTACCTCCCAGATGTCTAATAAAGGCTAAATTACATATTTAGAAAATGCTCATAATTTTGCAAATAATAAACATTTTTTTTACTACAAATCACCCTGTAGTTATCAGCAGCAAAGCACCAATTAGACTAGTTAGGAGTTAGGGACCTGATAAACTGGTAACAGAGTCCCTTTAAGAGCTCTTCAAAAGTTTTTCCCACAATGGATGTTAAGCTTACTGGTCTATAATTACTTTGTATTGAACTTACTACTTATAGAAAACTCAATGACATTCATGGGGTCTCTGTCACCAATGAAAAACCCGATAGATTTTTAATTGCCTATAAAGAATTTGATTCATCATATACTTTAGTTATGTAAACTTAAATAATAAACAAGTGAATAAACTAAAGCAACAAATAGCAAGGCACTGCTGAGATTTGAACTCAGGATCTCCTGTTTACTAGACAGGCGCTTTAACCAACTAAGCCACAGCACCAAAGCACTTTTCTTCTCACGGTGTCCTACCACACAGCTCAGTTCAGAGCAAAAGACTGATCTCATATCTTAGGCTAGCCCCTTAGGTGTAGTTGGCAGAAGTCTTAACAGGCAGGGTACATAAGTTGTGATGGCCGAGTGGTTAAGGCGTTGGATTTGAAATCCAATGGGGTCTCCCTGCACAGGTTCAAGTCCTGTTCACAACGTTCTATTTTAAGAAGAGAACTTCCAGAAACATATTAAAGTTTGTCACCTATAGAAAGAGTTATTTTAATTCCATCCTCTTTATCACTGATTAATTACATTAATAATAGTGGTTCCAGCTGTGCCCCTGGCTTACAACTCTGAAAAGCGAGCAATATTTAGAGTATAAATCACTATAACTACAGCATCCCATTTGTCCAGACTTTTATTTTCCTCTTGATAAAAACAAATCAGGTTGGTTGGACAACTTCTGTCCTTAGTAAATCTCTGCTTGCTGTCAATTATAATACTATTTTCTGTCACATACTCCTGTATATAGTCCCTTAAATGGACTCTGTCACCAGTTTATCAATTCCCAATTTCCTAACTAGCCTAATAGGCGCTATGATGCTGATAACTACAGTGTGATTTGTTGTTTTTTTTTAAAAAAAACGTTTATTTGCAAAGTTATGAGCATTTATCTATATATACTAATGTAGCTCTAATAGCCAAATAGGAGATGACTCCTTTTTACTCTGGGCAGCTAATGTTTTCTGTATGACGCTGTCCAATCAGCATACAACTTCTCCCCCTTCCCTGTCCAGCAACACAGTGTGATCATATAGTAAACTGCGTCCATTCCCGACTGTGTTTTCAACAGGTGATATCTTCGGTTCTGTCACAGCTAGAACTGTGATTTTGGTGTCATATGAAAGAGTAGAATCCAGTCTTTCAAATGCCACAAAATCTGCTGTTTTAGGTGGCCCACAGCCCGAGATATGGCTGTTTGAATTGATCCTCCTTCCCTGTAGCTTGAGTTTCACAATGTGTGTGAAGCAACTTCATGCTGATAGGACAGCATCAGATGCTGAGAGTCAGCTCCACCTCCGGAGAATTGCTGCTGTTACCTCCCAGATGTCTAATAAAGGCTAAATTACATATTTAGAAAATGCTCATAATTTTGCAAATAATAAACATTTTTTTTACTACAAATCACCCTGTAGTTATCAGCAGCAAAGCACCAATTAGACTAGTTAGGAGTTAGGGACCTGATAAACTGGTAACAGAGTCCCTTTAAGAGCTCTTCAAAAGTTTTTCCCACAATGGATGTTAAGCTTACTGGTCTATAATTACTTTGTATTGAACTTACTACTTATAGAAAACTCAATGACATTCATGGGGTCTCTGTCACCAATGAAAAACCCGATAGATTTTTAATTGCCTATAAAGAATTTGATTCATCATATACTTTAGTTATGTAAACTTAAATAATAAACAAGTGAATAAACTAAAGCAACAAATAGCAAGGCACTGCTGAGATTTGAACTCAGGATCTCCTGTTTACTAGACAGGCGCTTTAACCAACTAAGCCACAGCACCAAAGCACTTTTCTTCTCACGGTGTCCTACCACACAGCTCAGTTCAGAGCAAAAGACTGATCTCATATCTTAGGCTAGCCCCTTAGGTGTAGTTGGCAGAAGTCTTAACAGGCAGGGTACATAAGTTGTGATGGCCGAGTGGTTAAGGCGTTGGATTTGAAATCCAATGGGGTCTCCCTGCACAGGTTCAAGTCCTGTTCACAACGTTCTATTTTAAGAAGAGAACTTCCAGAAACATATTAAAGTTTGTCACCTATAGAAAGAGTTATTTTAATTCCATCCTCTTTATCACTGATTAATTACATTAATAATAGTGGTTCCAGCTGTGCCCCTGGCTTACAACTCTGAAAAGCGAGCAATATTTAGAGTATAAATCACTATAACTACAGCATCCCATTTGTCCAGACTTTTATTTTCCTCTTGATAAAAACAAATCAGGTTGGTTGGACAACTTCTGTCCTTAGTAAATCTCTGCTTGCTGTCAATTATAATACTATTTTCTGTCACATACTCCTGTATATAGTCCCTTAAATGGACTCTGTCACCAGTTTATCAATTCCCAATTTCCTAACTAGCCTAATAGGCGCTATGATGCTGATAACTACAGTGTGATTTGTTGTTTTTTTTTTAAAAAAAACGTTTATTTGCAAAGTTATGAGCATTTATCTATATATACTAATGTAGCTCTAATAGCCAAATAGGAGATGACTCCTTTTTACTCTGGGCAGCTAATGTTTTCTGTATGACGCTGTCCAATCAGCATACAACTTCTCCCCCTTCCCTGTCCAGCAACACAGTGTGATCATATAGTAAACTGCGTCCATTCCCGACTGTGTTTTCAACAGGTGATATCTTCGGTTCTGTCACAGCTAGAACTGTGATTTTGGTGTCATATGAAAGAGTAGAATCCAGTCTTTCAAATGCCACAAAATCTGCTGTTTTAGGTGGCCCACAGCCCGAGATATGGCTGTTTGAATTGATCCTCCTTCCCTGTAGCTTGAGTTTCACAATGTGTGTGAAGCAACTTCATGCTGATAGGACAGCATCAGATGCTGAGAGTCAGCTCCACCTCCGGAGAATTGCTGCTGTTACCTCCCAGATGTCTAATAAAGGCTAAATTACATATTTAGAAAATGCTCATAATTTTGCAAATAATAAACATTTTTTTTACTACAAATCACCCTGTAGTTATCAGCAGCAAAGCACCAATTAGACTAGTTAGGAGTTAGGGACCTGATAAACTGGTAACAGAGTCCCTTTAAGAGCTCTTCAAAAGTTTTTCCCACAATGGATGTTAAGCTTACTGGTCTATAATTACTTTGTATTGAACTTACTACTTATAGAAAACTCAATGACATTCATGGGGTCTCTGTCACCAATGAAAAACCCGATAGATTTTTAATTGCCTATAAAGAATTTGATTCATCATATACTTTAGTTATGTAAACTTAAATAATAAACAAGTGAATAAACTAAAGCAACAAATAGCAAGGCACTGCTGAGATTTGAACTCAGGATCTCCTGTTTACTAGACAGGCGCTTTAACCAACTAAGCCACAGCACCAAAGCACTTTTCTTCTCACGGTGTCCTACCACACAGCTCAGTTCAGAGCAAAAGACTGATCTCATATCTTAGGCTAGCCCCTTAGGTGTAGTTGGCAGAAGTCTTAACAGGCAGGGTACATAAGTTGTGATGGCCGAGTGGTTAAGGCGTTGGATTTGAAATCCAATGGGGTCTCCCTGCACAGGTTCAAGTCCTGTTCACAACGTTCTATTTTAAGAAGAGAACTTCCAGAAACATATTAAAGTTTGTCACCTATAGAAAGAGTTATTTTAATTCCATCCTCTTTATCACTGATTAATTACATTAATAATAGTGGTTCCAGCTGTGCCCCTGGCTTACAACTCTGAAAAGCGAGCAATATTTAGAGTATAAATCACTATAACTACAGCATCCCATTTGTCCAGACTTTTATTTTCCTCTTGATAAAAACAAATCAGGTTGGTTGGACAACTTCTGTCCTTAGTAAATCTCTGCTTGCTGTCAATTATAATACTATTTTCTGTCACATACTCCTGTATATAGTCCCTTAAATGGACTCTGTCACCAGTTTATCAATTCCCAATTTCCTAACTAGCCTAATAGGCGCTATGATGCTGATAACTACAGTGTGATTTGTTGTTTTTTTTTTTAAAAAAACGTTTATTTGCAAAGTTATGAGCATTTATCTATATATACTAATGTAGCTCTAATAGCCAAATAGGAGATGACTCCTTTTTACTCTGGGCAGCTAATGTTTTCTGTATGACGCTGTCCAATCAGCATACAACTTCTCCCCCTTCCCTGTCCAGCAACACAGTGTGATCATATAGTAAACTGCGTCCATTCCCGACTGTGTTTTCAACAGGTGATATCTTCGGTTCTGTCACAGCTAGAACTGTGATTTTGGTGTCATATGAAAGAGTAGAATCCAGTCTTTCAAATGCCACAAAATCTGCTGTTTTAGGTGGCCCACAGCCCGAGATATGGCTGTTTGAATTGATCCTCCTTCCCTGTAGCTTGAGTTTCACAATGTGTGTGAAGCAACTTCATGCTGATAGGACAGCATCAGATGCTGAGAGTCAGCTCCACCTCAGGAGAATTGCTGCTGTTACCTCCCAGATGTCTAATAAAGGCTAAATTACATATTTAGAAAATTCTCATAATTTTGCAAATAATAAACATTTTTTTTACTACAAATCACCCTGTAGTTATCAGCAGCAAAGCACCAATTAGACTAGTTAGGAGTTAGGGACCTGATAAACTGGTAACAGAGTCCCTTTAAGAGCTCTTCAAAAGTTTTTCCCACAATGGATGTTAAGCTTACTGGTCTATAATTACTTTGTATTGAACTTACTACTTATAGAAAACTCAATGACATTCATGGGGTCTCTGTCACCAATGAAAAACCCGATAGATTTTTAATTGCCTATAAAGAATTTGATTCATCATATACTTTAGTTATGTAAACTTAAATAATAAACAAGTGAATAAACTAAAGCAACAAATAGCAAGGCACTGCTGAGATTTGAACTCAGGATCTCCTGTTTACTAGACAGGCGCTTTAACCAACTAAGCCACAGCACCAAAGCACTTTTCTTCTCACGGTGTCCTACCACACAGCTCAGTTCAGAGCAAAAGACTGATCTCATATCTTAGGCTAGCCCCTTAGGTGTAGTTGGCAGAAGTCTTAACAGGCAGGGTACATAAGTTGTGATGGCCGAGTGGTTAAGGCGTTGGATTTGAAATCCAATGGGGTCTCCCTGCACAGGTTCAAGTCCTGTTCACAACGTTCTATTTTAAGAAGAGAACTTCCAGAAACATATTAAAGTTTGTCACCTATAGAAAGAGTTATTTTAATTCCATCCTCTTTATCACTGATTAATTACATTAATAATAGTGGTTCCAGCTGTGCCCCTGGCTTACAACTCTGAAAAGCGAGCAATATTTAGAGTATAAATCACTATAACTACAGCATCCCATTTGTCCAGACTTTTATTTTCCTCTTGATAAAAACAAATCAGGTTGGTTGGACAACTTCTGTCCTTAGTAAATCTCTGCTTGCTGTCAATTATAATACTATTTTCTGTCACATACTCCTGTATATAGTCCCTTAAATGGACTCTGTCACCAGTTTATCAATTCCCAATTTCCTAACTAGCCTAATAGGCGCTATGATGCTGATAACTACAGTGTGATTTGTTGTTTTTTTTTTAAAAAAACGTTTATTTGCAAAGTTATGAGCATTTATCTATATATACTAATGTAGCTCTAATAGCCAAATAGGAGATGACTCCTTTTTACTCTGGGCAGCTAATGTTTTCTGTATGACGCTGTCCAATCAGCATACAACTTCTCCCCCTTCCCTGTCCAGCAACACAGTGTGATCATATAGTAAACTGCGTCCATTCCCGACTGTGTTTTCAACAGGTGATATCTTCGGTTCTGTCACAGCTAGAACTGTGATTTTGGTGTCATATGAAAGAGTAGAATCCAGTCTTTCAAATGCCACAAAATCTGCTGTTTTAGGTGGCCCACAGCCCGAGATATGGCTGTTTGAATTTATCCTCCTTCCCTGTAGCTTGAGTTTCACAATGTGTGTGAAGCAACTTCATGCTGATAGGACAGCATCAGATGCTGAGAGTCAGCTCCACCTCAGGAGAATTGCTGCTGTTACCTCCCAGATGTCTAATAAAGGCTAAATTACATATTTAGAAAATTCTCATAATTTTGCAAATAATAAACATTTTTTTTACTACAAATCACCCTGTAGTTATCAGCAGCAAAGTACCAATTAGACTAGTTAGGAGTTAGGGACCTGATAAACTGGTAACAGAGTCCCTTTAAGAGCTCTTCAAAAGTTTTTCCCACAATGGATGTTAAGCTTACTGGTCTATAATTACTTTGTATTGAACTTACTACTTATAGAAAACTTAATGACATTCATGGGGTCTCTGTCACCAATGAAAAACCCGATAGATTTTTAATTGCCTATAAAGAATTTGATTCATCATATGCTTTAGTTATGTAAACTTAAATAATAAACAAGTGAATAAACTAAAGCAACAAATAGCAAGGCACTGCTGAGATTTGAACTCAGGATCTCCTGTTTACTAGACAGGCGCTTTAACCAACTAAGCCACAGCACCAAAGCACTTTTCTTCTCACGGTGTCCTACCACACAGCTCAGTTCAGAGCAAAAGACTGATCTCATATCTTAGGCTAGCCCCTTAGGTGTAGTTGGCAGAAGTCTTAACAGGCAGGGTACATAAGTTGTGATGGCCGAGTGGTTAAGGCGTTGGATTTGAAATCCAATGGGGTCTCCCTGCACAGGTTCAAGTCCTGTTCACAACGTTCTATTTTAAGAAGAGAACTTCCAGAAACATATTAAAGTTTTTCACCTATAGAAAGAGTTATTTTAATTCCATCCTCTTTATCACTGATTAATTACATTAATAATAGTGGTTCCAGCTGTGCCCCTGGCTTACAACTCTGAAAAGCGAGCAATATTTAGAGTATAAATCACTATAACTACAGCATCCCATTTGTCCAGACTTTTATTTTCCTCTTGATAAAAACAAATCAGGTTGGTTGGATAACTTCTGTCCTTAGTAAATCTCTGCTTGCTGTCAATTATAATACTATTTTCTGTCACATACTCCTGTATATAGTCCCTTAAATGGACTCTGTCACCAGTTTATCAATTCCCAATTTCCTAACTAGCCTAATAGGCGCTATGATGCTGATAACTACAGTGTGATTTGTTGTTTTTTTTTTTAAAAAAAACGTTTATTTGCAAAGTTATGAGCATTTATCTATATATACTAATGTAGCTCTAATAGCCAAATAGGAGATGACTCCTTTTTACTCTGGGCAGCTAATGTTTTCTGTATGACGCTGTCCAATCAGCATACAACTTCTCCCCCTTCCCTGTCCAGCAACACAGTGTGATCATATAGTACACTGCGTCCATTCCCGACTGTGTTTTCAACAGGTGATATCTTCGGTTCTGTCACAGCTAGAACTGTGATTTTGGTGTCATATGAAAGAGTAGAATCCAGTCTTTCAAATGCCACAAAATCTGCTGTTTTAGGTGGCCCACAGCCCGAGATATGGTTGTTTGAATTGATCCTCCTTCCCTGTAGCTTGAGTTTCACAATGTGTGTGAAGCAACTTCATGCTGATAGGACAGCATCAGATGCTGAGAGTCAGCTCCACCTCAGGAGAATTGCTGCTGTTACCTCCCAGATGTCTAATAAAGGCTAAATTACATATTTAGAAAATTCTCATAATTTTGCAAATAATAAAATTTTTTTTTACTACAAATCACCCTGTAGTTATCAGCAGCAAAGCACCAATTAGACTAGTTAGGAGTTAGGGACCTGATAAACTGGTAACAGAGTCCCTTTAAGAGCTCTTCAAAAGTTTTTCCCACAATGGATGTTAAGCTTACTGGTCTATAATTACTTTGTATTGAACTTACTACTTATAGAAAACTCAATGACATTCATGGGGTCTCTGTCACCAATGAAAAACCCGATAGATTTTTAATTGCCTATAAAGAATTTGATTCATCATATACTTTAGTTATGTAAACTTAAATAATAAACAAGTGAATAAACTAAAGCAACAAATAGCAAGGCACTGCTGAGATTTGAACTCAGGATCTCCTGTTTACTAGACAGGCGCTTTAACCAACTAAGCCACAGCACCAAAGAACTTTTCTTCTCACGGTGTCCTACCACACAGCTCAGTTCAGAGCAAAAGACTGATCTCATATCTTAGGCTAGCCCCTTAGGTGTAGTTGGCAGAAGTCTTAACAGGCAGGGTACATAAGTTGTGATGGCCGAGTGGTTAAGGCGTTGGATTTGAAATCCAATGGGGTCTCCCTGCACAGGTTCAAGGTTCACAACGTTCTATTTTAAGAAGAGAACTTCCAGAAACATATTAAAGTTTGTCACCTATAGAAAGAGTTATTTTAATTCCATCCTCTTTATCACTGATTAATTACATTAATAATAGTGGTTCCAGCTGTGCCCCTGGCTTACAACTCTGAAAAGCGAGCAATATTTAGAGTATAAATCACTATAACTACAGCATCCCATTTGTCCAGACTTTTATTTTCCTCTTGATAAAAACAAATCAGGTTGGTTGGACAACTTCTGTCCTTAATAAATCTCTGCTTGCTGTCAATTATAATACTATTTTCTGTCACATACTCCTGTATATAGTCCCTTAAATGGACTCTGTCACCAGTTTATCAATTCCCAATTTCCTAACTAGCCTAATAGGCGCTATGATGCTGATAACTACAGTGTGATTTTTTTTTTTTTTTTAAAAAAAAACGTTTATTTGCAAAGTTATGAGCATTTATCTATATATACTAATGTAGCTCTAATAGCCAAATAGGAGATGACTCCTTTTTACTCTGGGCAGCTAATGTTTTCTGTATGACGCTGTCCAATCAGCATACAACTTCTCCCCCTTCCCTGTCCAGCAACACAGTGTGATCATATAGTACACTGCGTCCATTCCCGACTGTGGTTTCAACAGGTGATATCTTCGGTTCTGTCACAGCTAGAACTGTGATTTTGGTGTCATATTTGAAATCCAATGGGGTCTCCCTGCACAGGTTCAAGTCCTGTTCACAACGTTCTATTTTAAGAAGAGAACTTCCAGAAACATATTAAAGTTTGTCACCTATAGAAAGAGTTATTTTAATTCCATCCTCTTTATCACTGATTAATTACATTAATAATAGTGGTTCCAGCTGTGCCCCTGGCTTACAACTCTGAAAAGCGAGCAATATTTAGAGTATAAATCACTATAACTACAGCATCCCATTTGTCCAGACTTTTATTTTCCTCTTGATAAAAACAAATCAGGTTGGTTGGACAACTTCTGTCCTTAGTAAATCTCTGCTTGCTGTCAATTATAATACTATTTTCTGTCACATACTCCTGTATATAGTCCCTTAAATGGACTCTGTCACCAGTTTATCAATTCCCAATTTCCTAACTAGCCTAATAGGCGCTATGATGCTGATAACTACAGTGTGATTTTTTTTTTTTTTTTAAAAAAAACGTTTATTTGCAAAGTTATGAGCATTTATCTATATATACTAATGTAGCTCTAATAGCCAAATAGGAGATGACTCCTTTTTACTCTGGGCAGCTAATGTTTTCTGTATGACGCTGTCCAATCAGCATACAACTTCTCCCCCTTCCCTGTCCAGCAACACAGTGTGATCATATAGTACACTGCGTAAATTCCCGACTGTGGTTTCAACAGGTGATATCTTCGGTTCTGTCACAGCTAGAACTGTGATTTTGGTGTCATATGAGAGAGTAGAATCCAGTCTTTCAAATGCCACCAAATCTGCTTTTTTTAGGTGGCCCACAGCCCGAGATATGGCTGTTTGAATTGATCCTCCTTCCCTGTAGCTTGAGTTTCACAATGTGTGTGAAGCAACTTCATGCTGATAGGACAGCATCAGATGCTGAGAGTCAGCTCCACCTCAGGAGAATTGCTGCTGTTACCTCCCAGATGTCTAATAAAGGCTAAATTACATATTTAGAAAATGCTCATAATTTTGCAAATAATAAACATTTTTTTACTACAAATCACCCTGTAGTTATCAGCAGCAAAGCACCAATTAGACTAGTTAGAAGTTAGGGACCTGATAAACTGGTAACAGAGTCCCTTTAAGAGCTCTTCAAAAGTTTTTCCCACAATGGATGTTAAGCTTACTGGTCTATAATTACTTTGTATTGAACTTACTACTTATAGAAAACTCAATGACATTCATGGGGTCTCTGTCACCAATGAAAAACCCGATAGATTTTTAATTGCCTATAAAGAATTTGATTCATCATATACTTTAGTTATGTAAACTTAAATAATAAACAAGTGAATAAACTAAAGCAACAAATAGCAAGGCACTGCTGAGATTTGAACTCAGGATCTCCTGTTTACTAGACAGGCGCTTTAACCAACTAAGCCACAGCACCAAAACACTTTTCTTCTCACGGTGTCCTACCACACAGCTCAGTTCAGAGCAAAAGACTGATCTCATATCTTAGGCTAGCCCCTTAGGTGTAGTTGGCAGAAGTCTTAACAGGCAGGGTACATAAGTTGTGATGGCCGAGTGGTTAAGGCGTTGGATTTGAAATCCAATGGGGTCTCCCTGCACAGGTTCAAGTCCTGTTCACAACGTTCTATTTTAAGAAGAGAACTTCCAGAAACATATTAAAGTTTGTCACCTATAGAAAGAGTTATTTTAATTCCATCCTCTTTATCACTGATTAATTACATTAATAATAGTGGTTCCAGCTGTGCCCCTGGCTTACAACTCTGAAAAGCGAGCAATATTTAGAGTATAAATCACTATAACTACAGCATCCCATTTGTCCAGACTTTTATTTTCCTCTTGATAAAAACAAATCAGGTTGGTTGGACAACTTCTGTCCTTAGTAAATCTCTGCTTGCTGTCAATTATAATACTATTTTCTGTCACATACTCCTGTATATAGTCCCTTAAATGGACTCTGTCACCAGTTTATCAATTCCCAATTTCCTAACTAGCCTAATAGGCGCTATGATGCTGATAACTACAGTGTGATTTTTTTTTTTTTTTTAAAAAAAACGTTTATTTGCAAAGTTATGAGCATTTATCTATATATACTAATGTAGCTCTAATAGCCAAATAGGAGATGACTCCTTTTTACTCTGGGCAGCTAATGTTTTCTGTATGACGCTGTCCAATCAGCATACAACTTCTCCCCCTTCCCTGTCCAGCAACACAGTGTGATCATATAGTACACTGCGTCCATTCCCGACTGTGGTTTCAACAGGTGATATCTTCGGTTCTGTCACAGCTAGAACTGTGATTTTGGTGTCATATGAGAGAGTAGAATCCAGTCTTTCAAATGCCACCAAATCTGCTTTTTTTAGGTGGCCCACAGCCCGAGATATGGCTGTTTGAATTGATCCTCCTTCCCTGTAGCTTGAGTTTCACAATGTGTGTGAAGCAACTTCATGCTGATAGGACAGCATCAGATGCTGAGAGTCAGCTCCACCTCAGGAGAATTGCTGCTGTTACCTCCCAGATGTCTAATAAAGGCTAAATTACATATTTAGAAAATGCTCATAATTTTGCAAATAATAAACATTTTTTTTACTACAAATCACCCTGTAGTTATCAGCAGCAAAGCACCAATTAGACTAGTTAGGAGTTAGGGACCTGATAAACTGGTAACAGAGTCCCTTTAAGAGCTCTTCAAAAGTTTTTCCCACAATGGATGTTAAGCTTACTGGTCTATAATTACTTTGTATTGGACTTACTACTTATAGAAAACTCAATGACATTCATGGGGTCTCTGTCACCAATGAAAAACCCGATAGATATTTAATTGCCTATAAAGAATTTGATTCATCATATACTTTAGTTATGTAAACTTAAATAATAAACAAGCGAATAAACTAAAGCAACAAATAGCAAGGCACTGCTGAGATTTGAACTCAGGATCTCCTGTTTACTAGACAGGCACTTTAACCAACTAAGCCACAGCACCAAAGCACTTTTCTTCTCACGGTGTCCTACCACACAGCTCAGTTCAGAGCAAAAGACTGATCTCATATCTTAGGCTAGCCCCTTAGGTGTAGTTGGCAGAAGTTTTAACAGGCAGGGTACATAAGTTGTGATGGCCGAGTGGTTAAGGCGTTGGATTTGAAATCCAATGGGGTCTCCCTGCACAGGTTCAAGTCCTGTTCACAACGTTCTATTTTAAGAAGAGAACTTCCAGAAACATATTAAAGTTTGTCACCTATAGAAAGAGTTATTTTAATTCCTTCCTCTTTATCACTGATTAATTACATTAATAATAGTGGTTCCAGCTGTGCCCCTGGCTTACAACTCTGAAAAGCGAGCAATATTTAGAGTATAAATCACTATAACTACAGCATCCCATTTGTCCAGACTTTTATTTTCCTCTTGATAAAAACAAATCAGGTTTGTTTTAAAAAAAAAACGTTTATTTGCAAAGTTATGAGCATTTATCTATATATACTAATGTAGCTCTAATAGCCAAATAGGAGATGACTCCTTTTTACTCTGGGCAGCTAATGTTTTCTGTATGACGCTGTCCAATCAGCATACAACTTCTCCCCCTTCCCTGTCCAGCAACACAGTGTGATCATATAGTAAACTGCGTCCATTCCCGACTGTGTTTTCAACAGGTGATATCTTCGGTTCTGTCACAGCTAGAACTGTGATTTTGGTGTCATATGAAAGAGTAGAATCCAGTCTTTCAAATGCCACAAAATCTGCTGTTTTAGGTGGCCCACAGCCCGAGATATGGCTGTTTGAATTGATCCTCCTTCACTGTAGCTTGAGTTTCACAATGTGTGTGAAGCAACTTCATGCTGATAGGACAGCATCAGATGCTGAGAGTCAGCTCCACCTCAGGGGAATTGCTGCTGTTACCTCCCAGATGTCTAATAAAGGCTAAATTACATATTTAGAAAATGCTCATAATTTTGCAAATAATAAACATTTTTTTTACTACAAATCACCCTGTAGTTATCAGCAGCAAAGCACCAATTAGACTAGTTAGGAGTTAGGGACCTGATAAACTGGTAACAGAGTCCCTTTAAGAGCTCTTCAAAAGTTTTTCCCACAATGGATGTTAAGCTTACTGGTCTATAATTACTTTGTATTGAACTTACTACTTATAGAAAACTCAATGACATTCATGGGGTCTCTGTCACCAATGAAAAACCCGATAGATTTTTAATTGCCTATAAAGAATTTGATTCATCATATACTTTAGTTATGTAAACTTAAATAATAAACAAGTGAATAAACTAAAGCAACAAATAGCAAGGCACTGCTGAGATTTGAACTCAGGATCTCCTGTTTACTAGACAGGCGCTTTAACCAACTAAGCCACAGCACCAAAGCACTTTTCTTCTCACGGTGTCCTACCACACAGCTCAGTTCAGAGCAAAAGACTGATCTCATATCTTAGGCTAGCCCCTTAGGTGTAGTTGGCAGAAGTCTTAACAGGCAGGGTACATAAGTTGTGATGGCCGAGTGGTTAAGGCGTTGGATTTGAAATCCAATGGGGTCTCCCTGCACAGGTTCAAGTCCTGTTCACAACGTTCTATTTTAAGAAGAGAACTTCCAGAAACATATTAAAGTTTTTCACCTATAGAAAGAGTTATTTTAATTCCATCCTCTTTATCACTGATTAATTACATTAATAATAGTGGTTCCAGCTGTGCCCCTGGCTTACAACTCTGAAAAGCGAGCAATATTTAGAGTATAAATCACTATAACTACAGCATCCCATTTGTCCAGACTTTTATTTTCCTCTTGATAAAAACAAATCAGGTTGGTTGGACAACTTCTGTCCTTAGTAAATCTCTGCTTGCTGTCAATTATAATACTATTTTCTGTCACATACTCCTGTATATAGTCCCTTAAATGGACTCTGTCACCAGTTTATCAATTCCCAATTTCCTAACTAGCCTAATAGGCGCTATGATGCTGATAACTACAGTGTGATTTGTTGTTTTTTTTTTTTAAAAAAACGTTTATTTGCAAAGTTATGAGCATTTATCTATATATACTAATGTAGCTCTAATAGCCAAATAGGAGATGACTCCTTTTTACTCTGGGCAGCTAATGTTTTCTGTATGACGCTGTCCAATCAGCATACAACTTCTCCCCCTTCCCTGTCCAGCAACACAGTGTGATCATATAGTACACTGCGTCCATTCCCGACTGTGGTTTCAACAGGTGATATCTTCGGTTCTGTCACAGCTAGAACTGTGATTTTGGTGTCATATGAGAGAGTAGAATCCAGTCTTTCAAATGCCACCAAATCTGCTTTTTTTAGGTGGCCCACAGCCCGAGATATGGCTGTTTGAATTGATCCTCCTTCCCTGTAGCTTGAGTTTCACAATGTGTGTGAAGCAACTTCATGCTGATAGGACAGCATCAGATGCTGAGAGTCAGCTCCACCTCAGGAGAATTGCTGCTGTTACCTCCCAGATGTCTAATAAAGGCTAAATTACATATTTAGAAAATGCTCATAATTTTGCAAATAATAAACATTTTTTTTACTACAAATCACCCTGTAGTTATCAGCAGCAAAGCACCAATTAGACTAGTTAGAAGTTAGGGACCTGATAAACTGGTAACAGAGTCCCTTTAAGAGCTCTTCAAAAGTTTTTTCCCACAATGGATGTTAAGCTTACTGGTCTATAATTACTTTGTATTGGACTTACTACTTATAGAAAACTCAATGACATTCATGGGGTCTCTGTCACCAATGAAAAACCCGATAGATATTTAATTGCCTATAAAGAATTTGATTCATCATATACTTTAGTTATGTAAACTTAAATAATAAACAAGCGAATAAACTAAAGCAACAAATAGCAAGGCACTGCTGAGATTTGAACTCAGGATCTCCTGTTTACTAGACAGGCGCTTTAACCAACTAAGCCACAGCACCAAAGCACTTTTCTTCTCACGGTGTCCTACCACACAGCTCAGTTCAGAGCAAAAGACTGATCTCATATCTTAGGCTAGCCCCTTAGGTGTAGTTGGCAGAAGTTTTAACAGGCAGGGTACATAAGTTGTGATGGCCGAGTGGTTAAGGCGTTGGATTTGAAATCCAATGGGGTCTCCCTGCACAGGTTCAAGTCCTGTTCACAACGTTCTATTTTAAGAAGAGAACTTCCAGAAACATATTAAAGTTTGTCACCTATAGAAAGAGTTATTTTAATTCCTTCCTCTTTATCACTGATTAATTACATTAATAATAGTGGTTCCAGCTGTGCCCCTGGCTTACAACTCTGAAAAGCGAGCAATATTTAGAGTATAAATCACTATAACTACAGCATCCCATTTGTCCAGACTTTTATTTTCCTCTTGATAAAAACAAATCAGGTTGGTTGGACAACTTCTGTCCTTAGTAAATCCCTGCTTGCTGTCAATTATAATACTATTTTCTGTCACATACTCCTGTATATAGTCCCTTAAATGGACTCTGTCACCAGTTTATCAATTCCCAATTTCCTAACTAGCCTAATAGGCGCTATGATGCTGATAACTACAGTGTGATTTGTTTTTTGTTTTAAAAAAAAAACGTTTATTTGCAAAGTTATAAGCATTTATCTATATATACTAATGTAGCTCTAATGGCCAAATAGGAGATGACTCCTTTTTACTCTGGGCAGCTAATGTTTTCTGTATGACGCTGTCCAATCAGCATACAACTTCTCCCCCTTCCCTGTCCAGCAACACAGTGTGATCATATAGTACACTGCGTCCATTCCCGACTGTGTTTTCAACAGGTGATATCTTCGGTTCTGTCACAGCTAGAACTGTGATTTTGGTGTCATATGAAAGAGTAGAATCCAGTCTTTCAAATGCCACCAAATCTGCTTTTTTAGGTGGCCCACAGCCCGAGATATGGCTGTTTGAATTGATCCTCCTTCCCTGTAGCTTGAGTTTCACAATGTGTGTGAAGCAACTTCATGCTGATAGGACAGCATCAGATGCTGAGAGTCAGCTCCACCTCAGGAGAATTGCTGCTGTTACCTCCCAGATGTCTAATAAAGGCTAAATTACATATTTAGAAAATGCTCATAATTTTGCAAATAATAAACATTTTTTTTACTACAAATCACCCTGTAGTTATCAGCAGCAAAGCACCAATTAGACTAGTTAGGAGTTAGGGACCTGATAAACTGGTAACAGAGTCCCTTTAAGAGCTCTTCAAAAGTTTTTCCCACAATGGATGTTAAGCTTACTGGTCTATAATTACTTTGTATTGGACTTACTACTTATAGAAAACTCAATGACATTCATGGGGTCTCTGTCACCAATGAAAACCCCGATAGATATTTAATTGCCTATAAAGAATTTGATTCATCATATACTTTAGTTATGTAAACTTAAATAATAAACAAGCGAATAAACTAAAGCAACAAATAGCAAGGCACTGCTGAGATTTGAACTCAGGATCTCCTGTTTACTAGACAGGCGCTTTAACCAACTAAGCCACAGCACCAAAGCACTTTTCTTCTCACGGTGTCCTACCACACAGCTCAGTTCAGAGCAAAAGACTGATCTCATATCTTAGGCTAGCCCCTTAGGTGTAGTTGGCAGAAGTTTTAACAGGCAGGGTACATAAGTTGTGATGGCCGAGTGGTTAAGGCGTTGGATTTGAAATCCAATGGGGTCTCCCTGCACAGGTTCAAGTCCTGTTCACAACGTTCTGATAGGACAGCATCAGATGCTGAGAGTCAGCTCCACCTCAGGAGAATTGCTGCTGTTACCTCCCAGATGTCTAATAAAGGCTAAATTATATATTTAGAAAATGCTCATAATTTTGCAAATAATAAACATTTTTTTTACTACAAATCACCCTGTAGTTATCAGCAGCAAAGCACCAATTAGACTAGTTAGGAGTTAGGGACCTGATAAACTGGTAACAGAGTCCCTTTAAGAGCTCTTCAAAAGTTTTTCCCACAATGGATGTTAAGCTTACTGGTCTATAATTACTTTGTATTGGACTTACTACTTATAGAAAACTCAATGACATTCATGGGGTCTCTGTCACCAATGAAAAACCCGATAGATATTTAATTGCCTATAAAGAATTTGATTCATCATATACTTTAGTTATGTAAACTTAAATAATAAACAAGCGAATAAACTAAAGCAACAAATAGCAAGGCACTGCTGAGATTTGAACCCAGGATCTCCTGTTTACTAGACAGGCGCTTTAACCAACTAAGCCACAGCACCAAAGCACTTTTCTTCTCACGGTGTCCTACCACACAGCTCAGTTCAGAGCAAAAGACTGATCTCATATCTTAGGCTAGCCCCTTAGGTGTAGTTGGCAGAAGTTTTAACAGGCAGGGTACATAAGTTGTGATGGCCGAGTGGTTAAGGCGTTGGATTTGAAATCCAATGGGGTCTCCCTGCACAGGTTCAAGTCCTGTTCACAACGTTCTATTTTAAGAAGAGAACTTCCAGAAATATATTAAAGTTTGTCACCTATAGAAAGAGTTATTTTAATTCCATCCTCTTTATCACTGATTAATTACATTAATAATAGTGGTTCCAGCTGTGCCCCTGGCTTACAACTCTGAAAAGCGAGCAATATTTAGAGTATAAATCACTATAACTACAGCATCCCATTTGTCCAGACTTTTATTTTCCTCTTGATAAAAACAAATCAGGTTGGTTGGACAACTTCTGTCCTTAGTAAATCTCTGCTTGCTGTCAATTATAATACTATTTTCTGTCACATACTCCTGTATATAGTCCCTTAAATGGACTCTGTCACCAGTTTATCAATTCCCAATTTCCTAACTAGCCTAATAGGCGCTATGATGCTGATAACTACAGTGTGATTTGTTTTTTGTTTTTTAAAAAAAAACGTTTATTTGCAAAGTTATGAGCATTTATCTATATATACTAATGTAGCTCTAATGGCCAAATAGGAGATGACTCCTTTTTACTCTGGGCAGCTAATGTTTTCTGTATGACGCTGTCCAATCAGCATACAACTTCTCCCCCTTCCCTGTCCAGCAACACAGTGTGATCATATAGTACACTGCGTCCATTCCCGACTGTGGTTTCAACAGGTGATATCTTCGGTTCTGTCACAGCTAGAACTGTGATTTTGGTGTCATATGAGAGAGTAGAATCCAGTCTTTCAAATGCCACCAAATCTGCTTTTTTAGGTGGCCCACAGCCCGAGATATGGCTGTTTGAATTGATCCTCCTTCCCTGTAGCTTGAGTTTCACAATGTGTGTGAAGCCACTTCATGCTGATAGGACAGCATCAGATGCTGAGTCAGCTCCACCTCAGGAGAATTGCTGCTGTTACCTCCCAGATGTCTAATAAAGGCTAAATTACATATTTAGAAAATGCTCATAATTTTGCAAATAATAAACATTTTTTTTACTACAAATCACCCTGTAGTTATCAGCAGCAAAGCACCAATTAGACTAGTTAGGAGTTAGGGACCTGATAAACTGGTAACAGAGTCCCTTTAAGAGCTCTTCAAAAGTTTTTCCCACAATGGATGTTAAGCTTACTGGTCTATAATTACTTTGTATTGAACTTACTACTTATAGAAAACTCAATGACATTCATGGGGTCTCTGTCACCAATGAAAAACCCGATCGATTTTTAATTGCCTATAAAGAATTTGATTCATCATATACTTTAGTTATGTAAACTTAAATAATAAACAAGTGAATAAACTAAAGCAACAAATAGCAAGGCACTGCTGAGATTTGAACTCAGGATCTCCTGTTTACTAGACAGGCGCTTTAACCAACTAAGCCACAGCACCAAAGCACTTTTCTTCTCACGGTGTCCTACCACACAGCTCAGTTCAGAGCAAAAGGCTGATCTCATATTTTAGGCTAGCCCCTTAGGTGTAGTTGGCAGAAGTCTTAACCGGCAGGGTACATAAGTTGTGATGGCCGAGTGGTTAAGGCGTTGGATTTGAAATCCAATGGGGTCTCCCTGCACAGGTTCAAGTCCTGTTCACAACGTTCTATTTTAAGAAGAGAACTTCCAGAAACATATTAAAGTTTGTCACCTATAGAAAGAGTTATTTTAATTCCATCCTCTTTATCACTGATTAATTACATTAATAATAGTGGTTCCAGCTGTGCCCCTGGCTTACAACTCTGAAAAGCGAGCAATATTTAGAGTATAAATCACTATAACTACAGCATCCCATTTGTCCAGACTTTTATTTTCCTCTTGATAAAAACAAATCAGGTTGGTTGGACAACTTCTGTCCTTAGTAAATCTCTGCTTGCTGTCAATTATAATACTATTTTCTGTCACATACTCCTGTATATAGTCCCTTAAATGGACTCTGTCACCAGTTTATCAATTCCCAATTTCCTAACTAGCCTAATAGGCGCTATGATGCTGATAACTACAGTGTGATTTGTTTTTGTTTTTTTAAAAAAACGTTTATTTGCAAAGTTATGAGCATTTATCTATATATACTAATGTAGCTCTAATAGCCAAATAGGAGATGACTCCTTTTTACTCTGGGCAGCTAATGTTTTCTGTATGACGCTGTCCAATCAGCATACAACTTCTCCCCCTTCCCTGTTCAGCAACACAGTGTGATCATATAGTACACTGCGTCCATTCCCGACTGTGGTTTCAACAGGTGATATCTTCGGTTCTGTCACAGCTAGAACTGTGATTTTGGTGTCATATGAGAGAGTAGAATCCAGTCTTTCAAATGCCACCAAATCTGCTTTTTTAGGTGGCCCACAGCCCGAGATATGGCTGTTTGAATTGATCCTCCTTCCCTGTAGCTTGAGTTTCACAATGTGTGTGAAGCCACTTCATGCTGATAGGACAGCATCAGATGCTGAGTCAGCTCCACCTCAGGAGAATTGCTGCTGTTACCTCCCAGATGTCTAATAAAGGCTAAATTACATATTTAGAAAATGCTCATAATTTTGCAAATAATAAACATTTTTTTTACTACAAATCACCCTGTAGTTATCAGCAGCAAAGCACCAATTAGACTAGTTAGGAGTTAGGGACCTGATAAACTGGTAACAGAGTCCCTTTAAGAGCTCTTCAAAAGTTTTTCCCACAATGGATGTTAAGCTTACTGGTCTATAATTACTTTGTATTGAACTTACTACTTATAGAAAACTCAATGACATTCATGGGGTCTCTGTCACCAATGAAAAACCCGATCGATTTTTAATTGCCTATAAAGAATTTGATTCATCATATACTTTAGTTATGTAAACTTAAATAATAAACAAGTGAATAAACTAAAGCAACAAATAGCAAGGCACTGCTGAGATTTGAACTCAGGATCTCCTGTTTACTAGACAGGCGCTTTAACCAACTAAGCCACAGCACCAAAGCACTTTTCTTCTCACGGTGTCCTACCACACAGCTCAGTTCAGAGCAAAAGGCTGATCTCATATTTTAGGCTAGCCCCTTAGGTGTAGTTGGCAGAAGTCTTAACCGGCAGGGTACATAAGTTGTGATGGCCGAGTGGTTAAGGCGTTGGATTTGAAATCCAATGGGGTCTCCCTGCACAGGTTCAAGTCCTGTTCACAACGTTCTATTTTAAGAAGAGAACTTCCAGAAACATATTAAAGTTTGTCACCTATAGAAAGAGTTATTTTAATTCCATCCTCTTTATCACTGATTAATTACATTAATAATAGTGGTTCCAGCTGTGCCCCTGGCTTACAACTCTGAAAAGCGAGCAATATTTAGAGTATAAATCACTATAACTACAGCATCCCATTTGTCCAGACTTTTATTTTCCTCTTGATAAAAACAAATCAGGTTGGTTGGACAACTTCTGTCCTTAGTAAATCTCTGCTTGCTGTCAATTATAATACTATTTTCTGTCACATACTCCTGTATATAGTCCCTTAAATGGACTCTGTCACCAGTTTATCAATTCCCAATTTCCTAACTAGCCTAATAGGCGCTATGATGCTGATAACTACAGTGTGATTTGTTTTTGTTTTTTTTAAAAAACGTTTATTTGCAAAGTTATGAGCATTTATCTATATATACTAATGTAGCTCTAATAGCCAAATAGGAGATGACTCCTTTTTACTCTGGGCAGCTAATGTTTTCTGTATGACGCTGTCCAATCAGCATACAACTTCTCCCCCTTCCCTGTTCAGCAACACAGTGTGATCATATAGTACACTGCGTCCATTCCCGACTGTGGTTTCAACAGGTGATATCTTCGGTTCTGTCACAGCTAGAACTGTGATTTTGGTGTCATATGAGAGAGTAGAATCCAGTCTTTCAAATGCCACCAAATCTGCTTTTTTAGGTGGCCCACAGCCCGAGATATGGCTGTTTGAATTGATCCTCCTTCCCTGTAGCTTGAGTTTCACAATGTGTGTGAAGCAACTTCATGCTGATAGGACAGCATCAGATGCTGAGAGTCAGCTCCACCTCAGGAGAATTGCTGCTGTTACCTCCCAGATGTCTAATAAAGGCTAAATTACATATTTAGAAAATGCTCATAATTTTGCAAATAATAAACATTTTTTTTTACTACAAATCACCCTGTAGTTATCAGCAGCAAAGCACCAATTAGACTAGTTAGGAGTTAGGGACCTGATAAACTGGTAACAGAGTCCCTTTAAGAGCTCTTCAAAAGTTTTTCCCACAATGGATGTTAAGCTTACTGGTCTATAATTACTTTGTATTGGACTTACTACTTATAGAAAACTCAATGACATTCATGGGGTCTCTGTCACCAATGAAAAACCCGATAGATATTTAATTGCCTATAAAGAATTTGATTCATCATATACTTTAGTTATGTAAACTTAAATAATAAACAAGTGAATAAACTAAAGCAACAAATAGCAAGGCACTGCTGAGATTTGAACTCAGGATCTCCTCTTTACTAGACAGGCGCTTTAACCAACTAAGCCACAGCACCAAAGCACTTTTCTTCTCACGGTGTCCTACCACACAGCTCAGTTCAGAGCAAAAGACTGATCTCATATCTTAGGCTAGCCCCTTAGGTGTAGTTGGCAGAAGTTTTAACAGGCAGGGTACATAAGTTGTGATGGCTGAGTGGTTAAGGCGTTGGATTTGAAATCCAATGGGGTCTCCCTGCACAGGTTCAAGTCCTGTTCACAACGTTCTATTTTAAGAAGAGAACTTCCAGAAATATATTAAAGTTTGTCACCTATAGAAAGAGTTATTTTAATTCCATCCTCTTTATCACTGATTAATTACATTAATAATAGTGGTTCCAGCTGTGCCCCTGGCTTACAACTCTGAAAAGCGAGCAATATTTAGAGTATAAATCACTATAACTACAGCATCCCATTTGTCCAGACTTTTATTTTCCTCTTGATAAAAACAAATCAGGTTGGTTGGACAACTTCTGTCCTTAGTAAATCTCTGCTTGCTGTCAATTATAATACTATTTTCTGTCACATACTCCTGTATATAGTCCCTTAAATGGACTCTGTCACCAGTTTATCAATTCCCAATTTCCTAACTAGCCTAATAGGCGCTATGATGCTGATAACTACAGTGTGATTTGTTTTTTTTTTTTTAAAAAAAAACGTTTATTTGCAAAGTTATGAGCATTTATCTATATATACTAATGTAGCTCTAATGGCCAAATAGGAGATGACTCCTTTTTACTCTGGGCAGCTAATGTTTTCTGTATGACGCTGTCCAATCAGCATACAACTTCTCCCCCTTCCCTGTCCAGCAACACAGTGTGATCATATAGTACACTGCGTCCATTCCCGACTGTGGTTTCAACAGGTGATATCTTCGGTTCTGTCACAGCTAGAACTGTGATTTTGGTGTCATATGAGAGAGTAGAATCCAGTCTTTCAAATGCCACCAAATCTGCTTTTTTAGGTGGCCCACAGCCCGAGATATGGCTGTTTGAATTGATCCTCCTTCCCTGTAGCTTGAGTTTCACAATGTGTGTGAAGCCACTTCATGCTGATAGGACAGCATCAGATGCTGAGTCAGCTCCACCTCAGGAGAATTGCTGCTGTTACCTCCCAGATGTCTAATAAAGGCTAAATTACATATTTAGAAAATGCTCATAATTTTGCAAATAATAAACATTTTTTTTTACTACAAATCACCCTGTAGTTATCAGCAGCAAAGCACCAATTAGACTAGTTAGGAGTTAGGGACCTGATAAACTGGTAACAGAGTCCCTTTAAGAGCTCTTCAAAAGTTTTTCCCACAATGGATGTTAAGCTTACTGGTCTATAATTACTTTGTATTGGACTTACTACTTATAGAAAACTCAATGACATTCATGGGGTCTCTGTCACCAATGAAAAACCCGATAGATATTTAATTGCCTATAAAGAATTTGATTCATCATATACTTTAGTTATGTAAACTTAAATAATAAACAAGTGAATAAACTAAAGCAACAAATAGCAAGGCACTGCTGAGATTTGAACTCAGGATCTCCTCTTTACTAGACAGGCGCTTTAACCAACTAAGCCACAGCACCAAAGCACTTTTCTTCTCACGGTGTCCTACCACACAGCTCAGTTCAGAGCAAAAGACTGATCTCATATCTTAGGCTAGCCCCTTAGGTGTAGTTGGCAGAAGTTTTAACAGGCAGGGTACATAAGTTGTGATGGCCGAGTGGTTAAGGCGTTGGATTTGAAATCCAATGGGGTCTCCCTGCACAGGTTCAAGTCCTGTTCACAACGTTCTATTTTAAGAAGAGAACTTCCAGAAATATATTAAAGTTTGTCACCTATAGAAAGAGTTATTTTAATTCCATCCTCTTTATCACTGATTAATTACATTAATAATAGTGGTTCCAGCTGTGCCCCTGGCTTACAACTCTGAAAAGCGAGCAATATTTAGAGTATAAATCACTATAACTACAGCATCCCATTTGTCCAGACTTTTATTTTCCTCTTGATAAAAACAAATCAGGTTGGTTGGACAACTTCTGTCCTTAGTAAATCTCTGCTTGCTGTCAATTATAATACTATTTTCTGTCACATACTCCTGTATATAGTCCCTTAAATGGACTCTGTCACCAGTTTATCAATTCCCAATTTCCTAACTAGCCTAATAGGCGCTATGATGCTGATAACTACAGTGTGATTTGTTTTTTTTTTTTTAAAAAAATACGTTTATTTGCAAAGTTATGAGCATTTATCTATATATACTAATGTAGCTCTAATGGCCAAATAGGAGATGACTCCTTTTTACTCTGGGCAGCTAATGTTTTCTGTATGACGCTGTCCAATCAGCATACAACTTCTCCCCCTTCCCTGTCCAGCAACACAGTGTGATCATATAGTACACTGCGTCCATTCCCGACTGTGGTTTCAACAGGTGATATCTTCGGTTCTGTCACAGCTAGAACTGTGATTTTGGTGTCATATGAGAGAGTAGAATCCAGTCTTTCAAATGCCACCAAATCTGCTTTTTTAGGTGGCCCACAGCCCGAGATATGGCTGTTTGAATTGATCCTCCTTCCCTGTAGCTTGAGTTTCACAATGTGTGTGAAGCCACTTCATGCTGATAGGACAGCATCAGATGCTGAGTCAGCTCCACCTCAGGAGAATTGCTGCTGTTACCTCCCAGATGTCTAATAAAGGCTAAATTACATATTTAGAAAATGCTCATAATTTTGCAAATAATAAACATTTTTTTTACTACAAATCACCCTGTAGTTATCAGCAGCAAAGCACCAATTAGACTAGTTAGGAGTTAGGGACCTGATAAACTGGTAACAGAGTCCCTTTAAGAGCTCTTCAAAAGTTTTTCCCACAATGGATGTTAAGCTTACTGGTCTATAATTACTTTGTATTGAACTTACTACTTATAGAAAACTCAATGACATTCATGGGGTCTCTGTCACCAATGAAAAACCCGATCGATTTTTAATTGCCTATAAAGAATTTGATTCATCATATACTTTAGTTATGTAAACTTAAATAATAAACAAGTGAATAAACTAAAGCAACAAATAGCAAGGCACTGCTGAGATTTGAACTCAGGATCTCCTGTTTACTAGACAGGCGCTTTAACCAACTAAGCCACAGCACCAAAGCACTTTTCTTCTCACGGTGTCCTACCACACAGCTCAGTTCAGAGCAAAAGGCTGATCTCATATTTTAGGCTAGCCCCTTAGGTGTAGTTGGCAGAAGTCTTAACCGGCAGGGTACATAAGTTGTGATGGCCGAGTGGTTAAGGCGTTGGATTTGAAATCCAATGGGGTCTCCCTGCACAGGTTCAAGTCCTGTTCACAACGTTCTATTTTAAGAAGAGAACTTCCAGAAACATATTAAAGTTTGTCACCTATAGAAAGAGTTATTTTAATTCCATCCTCTTTATCACTGATTAATTACATTAATAATAGTGGTTCCAGCTGTGCCCCTGGCTTACAACTCTGAAAAGCGAGCAATATTTAGAGTATAAATCACTATAACTACAGCATCCCATTTGTCCAGACTTTTATTTTCCTCTTGATAAAAACAAATCAGGTTGGTTGGACAACTTCTGTCCTTAGTAAATCTCTGCTTGCTGTCAATTATAATACTATTTTCTGTCACATACTCCTGTATATAGTCCCTTAAATGGACTCTGTCACCAGTTTATCAATTCCCAATTTCCTAACTAGCCTAATAGGCGCTATGATGCTGATAACTACAGTGTGATTTGTTTTTTTTTTTTTTAAAAAACGTTTATTTGCAAAGTTATGAGCATTTATCTATATATACTAATGTAGCTCTAATAGCCAAATAGGAGATGACTCCTTTTTACTCTGGGCAGCTAATGTTTTCTGTATGACGCTGTCCAATCAGCATACAACTTCTCCCCCTTCCCTGTTCAGCAACACAGTGTGATCATATAGTACACTGCGTCCATTCCCGACTGTGGTTTCAACAGGTGATATCTTCGGTTCTGTCACAGCTAGAACTGTGATTTTGGTGTCATATGAGAGAGTAGAATCCAGTCTTTCAAATGCCACCAAATCTGCTTTTTTAGGTGGCCCACAGCCCGAGATATGGCTGTTTGAATTGATCCTCCTTCCCTGTAGCTTGAGTTTCACAATGTGTGTGAAGCCACTTCATGCTGATAGGACAGCATCAGATGCTGAGTCAGCTCCACCTCAGGAGAATTGCTGCTGTTACCTCCCAGATGTCTAATAAAGGCTAAATTACATATTTAGAAAATGCTCATAATTTTGCAAATAATAAACATTTTTTTTACTACAAATCACCCTGTAGTTATCAGCAGCAAAGCACCAATTAGACTAGTTAGGAGTTAGGGACCTGATAAACTGGTAACAGAGTCCCTTTAAGAGCTCTTCAAAAGTTTTTCCCACAATGGATGTTAAGCTTACTGGTCTATAATTACTTTGTATTGAACTTACTACTTATAGAAAACTCAATGACATTCATGGGGTCTCTGTCACCAATGAAAAACCCGATCGATTTTTAATTGCCTATAAAGAATTTGATTCATCATATACTTTAGTTATGTAAACTTAAATAATAAACAAGTGAATAAACTAAAGCAACAAATAGCAAGGCACTGCTGAGATTTGAACTCAGGATCTCCTGTTTACTAGACAGGCGCTTTAACCAACTAAGCCACAGCACCAAAGCACTTTTCTTCTCACGGTGTCCTACCACACAGCTCAGTTCAGAGCAAAAGGCTGATCTCATATTTTAGGCTAGCCCCTTAGGTGTAGTTGGCAGAAGTCTTAACCGGCAGGGTACATAAGTTGTGATGGCCGAGTGGTTAAGGCGTTGGATTTGAAATCCAATGGGGTCTCCCTGCACAGGTTCAAGTCCTGTTCACAACGTTCTATTTTAAGAAGAGAACTTCCAGAAACATATTAAAGTTTGTCACCTATAGAAAGAGTTATTTTAATTCCATCCTCTTTATCACTGATTAATTACATTAATAATAGTGGTTCCAGCTGTGCCCCTGGCTTACAACTCTGAAAAGCGAGCAATATTTAGAGTATAAATCACTATAACTACAGCATCCCATTTGTCCAGACTTTTATTTTCCTCTTGATAAAAACAAATCAGGTTGGTTGGACAACTTCTGTCCTTAGTAAATCTCTGCTTGCTGTCAATTATAATACTATTTTCTGTCACATACTCCTGTATATAGTCCCTTAAATGGACTCTGTCACCAGTTTATCAATTCCCAATTTCCTAACTAGCCTAATAGGCGCTATGATGCTGATAACTACAGTGTGATTTGTTTTTTTTTTTTTTAAAAAACGTTTATTTGCAAAGTTATGAGCATTTATCTATATATACTAATGTAGCTCTAATAGCCAAATAGGAGATGACTCCTTTTTACTCTGGGCAGCTAATGTTTTCTGTATGACGCTGTCCAATCAGCATACAACTTCTCCCCCTTCCCTGTTCAGCAACACAGTGTGATCATATAGTACACTGCGTCCATTCCCGACTGTGGTTTCAACAGGTGATATCTTCGGTTCTGTCACAGCTAGAACTGTGATTTTGGTGTCATATGAGAGAGTAGAATCCAGTCTTTCAAATGCCACCAAATCTGCTTTTTTAGGTGGCCCACAGCCCGAGATATGGCTGTTTGAATTGATCCTCCTTCCCTGTAGCTTGAGTTTCACAATGTGTGTGAAGCAACTTCATGCTGATAGGACAGCATCAGATGCTGAGTCAGCTCCACCTCAGGAGAATTGCTGCTGTTACCTCCCAGATGTCTAATAAAGGCTAAATTACATATTTAGAAAATGCTCATAATTTTGCAAATAATAAACATTTTTTTTACTACAAATCACCCTGTAGTTATCAGCAGCAAAGTACCAATTAGACTAGTTAGGAGTTAGTGACCTGATAAACTGGTAACAGAGTCCCTTTAAGAGCTCTTCAAAAGTTTTTCCCACAATGGATGTTAAGCTTACTGGTCTATAATTACTTTGTATTGAACTTACTACTTATAGAAAACTCAATGACATTCATGGGGTCTCTGTCACCAATGAAAAACCCGATAGATTTTTAATTGCCTATAAAGAATTTGATTCATCATATACTTTAGTTATGTAAACTTAAATAATAAACAAGTGAATAAACTAAAGCAACAAATAGCAAGGCACTGCTGAGATTTGAACTCAGGATCTCCTGTTTACTAGACAGGCGCTTTAACCAACTAAGCCACAGCACCAAAGCACTTTTCTTCTCATGGTGTCCTACCACACAGCTCAGTTCAGAGCAAAAGACTGATCTCATATTTTAGGCTAGCCCCTTAGGTGTAGTTGGCAGAAGTCTTAACAGGCAGGGTACATAAGTTGTGATGGCCGAGTGGTTAAGGCGTTGGATTTGAAATCCAATGGGGTCTCCCTGCACAGGTTCAAGTCGTGTTCACAACGTTCTATTTTAAGAAGAGAACTTCCGGAAAAATATTAAAGTTTGTCACCTATAGAAAGAGTTATTTTAATTCCATCCTCTTTATCACTGATTAATAACATTAATAATAGTGGTTCCAGCTGTGCCCCTGGCTTACAACTCTGAAAAGCGAGCAATATTTAGAGTATAAATCACTATAACTACAGCATCCCATTTGTCCAGACTTTTATTTTCCTCTTGATAAAAACAAATCAGGTTGGTTGGACAACTTCTGTCCTTAGTAAATCTCTGCTTGCTGTCAATTATAATACTATTTTCTGTCACATACTCCTGTATATAGTCCCTTAAATGGACTCTGTCACCAGTTTATCAATTCCCAATTTCCTAACTAGCCTAATAGGCGCTATGATGCTGATAACTACAGTGTGATTTGTTTTTTAAAAAAAACGTTTATTTGCAAAGTTATGAGCATTTATCTATATATACTAATGTAGCTCTAATAGCCAAATAGGAGATGACTCCTTTTTACTCTGGGCAGCTAATGTTTTCTGTATGATGCTGTCCAATCAGCATACAACTTCTCCCCCTTCCCTGTTCAGCAACACAGTGTGATCATATAGTACACTGTGTCCATTCCCGACTGTGGTTTCAACAGGTGATATCTTCGGTTCTGTCACAGCTAGAACTGTGATTTTGGTGTCATATGAGAGAGTAGAATCCAGTCTTTCAAATGCCACCAAATCTGCTTTTTTTAGGTGGCCCACAGCCCGAGATATGGCTGTTTGAATTGATCCTCCTTCCCTGTAGCTTGAGTTTCACAATGTGTGTGAAGCAACTTCATGCTGATAGGACAGCATCAGATGCTGAGAGTCAGCTCCACCTCAGGAGAATTGCTGCTGTTACCTCCCAGATGTCTAATAAAGGCTAAATTACATATTTAGAAAATGCTCATAATTTTGCAAATAATAAACATTTTTTTTACTACAAATCACCCTGTAGTTATCAGCAGCAAAGCACCAATTAGACTAGTTAGGAGTTAGGGACCTGATAAACTGGTAACAGAGTCCCTTTAAGAGCTCTTCAAAAGTTTTTCCCACAATGGATGTTAAGCTTACTGGTCTATAATTACTTTGTATTGAACTTACTACTTATAGAAAACTCAATGACATTCATGGGGTCTCTGTCACCAATGAAAAACCCGATAGATTTTTAATTGCCTATAAAGAATTTGATTCATCATATACTTTAGTTATGTAAACTTAAATAATAAACAAGTGAATAAACTAAAGCAACAAATAGCAAGGCACTGCTGAGATTTGAACTCAGGATCTCCTGTTTACTAGACAGGCGCTTTAACCAACTAAGCCACAGCACCAAAGCACTTTTCTTCTCACGGTGTCCTACCACACAGCTCAATTCAGAGCAAAAGACTGATCTCATATCTTAGGCTAGCCCCTTAGGTGTAGTTGGCAGAAGTCTTAACAGTCAGGGTACATAAGTTGTGATGGCCGAGTGGTTAAGGCGTTGGATTTGAAATCCAATGGGGTCTCCCTGCACAGGTTCAAGTTCTGTTCACAACGTTCTATTTTAAGAAGAGAACTTCCAGAAACATATTAAAGTTTGTCACCTATAGAAATAGTTATTTTAATTCCATCCTCTTTATCACTGATTAATTACATTAATAATAGTGGTTCCAGCTGTGCCCCTGGCTTACAACTCTGAAAAGCGAGCAATATTTAGAGTATAAATCACTATAACTACAGCATCCCATTTGTCCAGACTTTTATTTTCCTCTTGATAAAAACAAATCAGGTTGGTTGGACAACTTCTGTCCTTAGTAAATCTCTGCTTGCTGTCAATTATAATACTATTTTCTGTCACATACTCCTGTATATAGTCCCTTAAATGGACTCTGTCACCAGTTTATCAATTCCCAATTTTCTAACTAGCCTAATAGGCGCTATGATGCTGATAACTACAGTGTGATTTTTTTTTTTTTTTAAAAAAAAACGTTTATTTGCAAAGTTATGAGCATTTATCTATATATGCTAATGTAGCTCTAATAGCCAAATAGGAGATGACTCCTTTTTACTCTGGGCAGCTAATGTTTTCTGTATGACGCTGTCCAATCAGCATACAACTTCTCCCCCTTCCCTGTCCAGCAACACAGTGTGATCATATAGTACACTGCGTCCATTCCCGACTGTGTTTTCAACAGGTGATATCTTCGGTTCTGTCACAGCTAGAACTGTGATTTTGGTGTCATATGAAAGAGTAGAATCCAGTCTTTCAAATGCCACCAAATCTGCTTTTTTTAGGTGGCCCACAGCCCGAGATATGGCTGTTTGAATTGATCCTCCTTCCCTGTAGCTTGAGTTTCACAATGTGTGTGAAGCAACTTCATGCTGATAGGACAGCATCAGATGCTGAGAGTCAGCTCCACCTCAGGAGAATTGCTGCTGTTACCTCCCAGATGTCTAATAAAGGCTAAATTACATATTTAGAAAATGCTCATAATTTTGCAAATAATAAACATTTTTTTTACTACAAATCACCCTGTAGTTATCAGCAGCAAAGCACCAATTAGACTAGTTAGGAGTTAGGGACCTGATAAACTGGTAACAGAGTCCCTTTAAGAGCTCTTCAAAAGTTTTTCCCACAATGGATGTTAAGCTTACTGGTCTATAATTACTTTGTATTGAACTTACTACTTATAGAAAACTCAATGACATTCATGGGGTCTCTGTCACCAATGAAAAACCCGATAGATTTTTAATTGCCTATAAAGAATTTGATTCATCATATACTTTAGTTATGTAAACTTAAATAATAAACAAGTGAATAAACTAAAGCAACAAATAGCAAGGCACTGCTGAGATTTGAACTCAGGATCTCCTGTTTACTAGACAGGCGCTTTAACCAACTAAGCCACAGCACCAAAGCACTTTTCTTCTCACGGTGTCCTACCACACAGCTCAGTTCAGAGCAAAAGACTGATCTCATATCTTAGGCTAGCCCCTTAGGTGTAGTTGGCAGAAGTCTTAACAGTCAGGGTACATAAGTTGTGATGGCCGAGTGGTTAAGGCGTTGGATTTGAAATCCAATGGGGTCTCCCTGCACAGGTTCAAGTTCTGTTCACAACGTTCTATTTTAAGAAGAGAACTTCCAGAAACATATTAAAGTTTGTCACCTATAGAAAGAGTTATTTTAATTCCATCCTCTTTATCACTGATTAATTACATTAATAATAGTGGTTCCAGCTGTGCCCCTGGCTTACAACTCTGAAAAGCGAGCAATATTTAGAGTATAAATCACTATAACTACAGCATCCCATTTGTCCAGACTTTTATTTTCCTCTTGATAAAAACAAATCAGGTTGGTTGGACAACTTCTGTCCTTAGTAAATCTCTGCTTGCTTGTCAATTATAATACTATTTTCTGTCACATACTCCTGTATATAGTCCCTTAAATGGACTCTGTCACCAGTTTATCAATTCCCAATTTTCTAACTAGCCTAATAGGCGCTATGATGCTGATAACTACAGTGTGATTTTTTTTTTTTTTTAAAAAAAACGTTTATTTGCAAAGTTATGAGCATTTATCTATATATGCTAATGTAGCTCTAATAGCCAAATAGGAGATGACTCCTTTTTACTCTGGGCAGCTAATGTTTTCTGTATGACGCTGTCCAATCAGCATACAACTTCTCCCCCTTCCCTGTCCAGCAACACAGTGTGATCATATAGTACACTGCGTCCATTCCCGACTGTGTTTTCAACAGGTGATATCTTCGGTTCTGTCACAGCTAGAACTGTGATTTTGGTGTCATATGAAAGAGTAGAATCCAGTCTTTCAAATGCCACCAAATCTGTTTTTTTAGGTGGCCCACAGCCCGAGATATGGCTGTTTGAATTGATCCTCCTTCCCTGTAGCTTGAGTTTCACAATGTGTGTGAAGCAACTTCATGCTGATAGGACAGCATCAGATGCTGAGAGTCAGCTCCACCTCAGGAGAATTGCTGCTGTTACCTCCCAGATGTCTAATAAAGGCTAAATTACATATTTAGAAAATGCTCATAATTTTGCAAATAATAAACATTTTTTTTTACTACAAATCACCCTGTAGTTATCAGCAGCAAAGCACCAATTAGACTAGTTAGGAGTTAGGGACCTGATAAACTGGTAACAGAGTCCCTTTAAGAGCTCTTCAAAAGTTTTTCCCACAATGGATGTTAAGCTTACTGGTCTATAATTACTTTGTATTGAACTTACTACTTATAGAAAACTCAATGACATTCATGGGGTCTCTGTCACCAATGAAAAACCCGATAGATTTTTAATTGCCTATAAAGAATTTGATTCATCATATACTTTAGTTATGTAAACTTAAATAATAAACAAGTGAATAAACTAAAGCAACAAATAGCAAGGCACTGCTGAGATTTGAACTCAGGATCTCCTGTTTACTAAACAGGCGCTTTAACCAACTAAGCCACAGCACCAAAGCACTTTTCTTCTCACGGTGTCCTACCACACAGCTCAGTTCAGAGCAAAAGACTGATCTCATATCTTAGGCTAGCCCCTTAGGTGTAGTTGGCAGAAGTCTTAACAGGCAGGGTACATAAGTTGTGATGGCCGAGTGGTTAAGGCGTTGGATTTGAAATCCAATGGGGTCTCCCTGCACAGGTTCAAGTCATGTTCACAACGTTCTATTTTAAGAAGAGAACTTCCAGAAACATATTAAAGTTTGTCACCTATAGAAAGAGTTATTTTAATTCCATCCTCTTTATCACTGATTAATTACATTAATAATAGTGGTTCCAGCTGTGCCCCTGGCTTACAACTCTGAAAAGTGAGCAATATTTAGAGTATAAATCACTATAACTACAGCATCCCATTTGTCCAGACTTTTATTTTCCTCTTGATAAAAACAAATCAGGTTGGTTGGACAACTTCTGTCCTTAGTAAATCTCTGTTTGCTGTCAATTATAATACTATTTTCTGTCACATACTCCTGTATATAGTCCCTTAAATGGACTCTGTCACCAGTTTATCAATTCCCAATTTCCTAACTAGCCTAATAGGCGCTATGATGCTGATAACTACAGTGTGATTTTTTATTTTTTTTTAAAAAAACGTTTATTTGCAAAGTTATGAGCATTTATCTATATATGCTAATGTAGCTCTAATAGCCAAATAGGAGATGACTCCTTTTTACTCTGGGCAGCTAATGTTTTCTGTATGACGCTGTCCAATCAGCATACAACTTCTCCCCCTTCCCTGTCCAGCAACACAGTGTGATCATATAGTACACTGCGTCCATTCCCGACTGTGTTTTCAACAGGTGATATCTTCGGTTCTGTCACAGCTAGAACTGTGATTTTGGTGTCATATGAAAGAGTAGAATCCAGTCTTTCAAATGCCACCAAATCTGTTTTTTTAGGTGGCCCACAGCCCGAGATATGGCTGTTTGAATTGATCCTCCTTCCCTGTAGCTTGAGTTTCACAATGTGTGTGAAGCAACTTCATGCTGATAGGACAGCATCAGATGCTGAGAGTCAGCTCCACCTCAGGAGAATTGCTGCTGTTACCTCCCAGATGTCTAATAAAGGCTAAATTACATATTTAGAAAATGCTCATAATTTTGCAAATAATAAACATTTTTTTTACTACAAATCACCCTGTAGTTATCAGCAGCAAAGCACCAATTAGACTAGTTAGGAGATAGGGACCTGATAAACTGGTAACAGAGTCCCTTTAAGAGCTCTTCAAAAGTTTTTCCCACAATGGATGTTAAGCTTACTGGTCTATAATTACTTTGTATTGAACTTACTACTTATAGAAAACTCAATGACATTCATGGGGTCTCTGTCACCAATGAAAAACCCGATAGATTTTTAATTGCCTATAAAGAATTTGATTCATCATATACTTTAGTTATGTAAACTTAAATAATAAACAAGTGAATAAACTAAAGCAACAAATAGCAAGGCACTGCTGAGATTTGAACTCAGGATCTCCTGTTTACTAGACAGGCGCTTTAACCAACTAAGCCACAGCACCAAAGCACTTTTCTTCTCACGGTGTCCTACCACACAGCTCAGTTTAGAGCAAAAGACTGATCTCATATTTTAGGCTAGCCCCTTAGGTGTAGTTGCCAGAAGTCTTAACAGTCAGGGTACATAAGTTGTGATGGGCGAGTGGTTAAGGCGTTGGATTTGAAATCCAATGGGGTCTCCCTGCACAGGTTCAAGTCCTGTTCACAACGTTCTATTTTAAGAAGAGAACTTCCAGAAACATATTAAAGTTTGTCACCTATAGAAAGAGTTATTTTAATTCCATCCTCTTTATCACTGATTAATTACATTAATAATAGTGGTTCCAGCTGTGCCCCTGGCTTACAACTCTGAAAAGCGAGCAATATTTAGAGTATAAATCACTATAACTACAGCATCCCATTTGTCCAGACTTTTATTTTCCTCTTGATAAAAACAAATCAGGTTGGTTGGACAACTTCTGTCCTTAGTAAATCTCTGCTTGCTGTCAATTATAATACTATTTTCTGTCACATACTCCTGTATATAGACCCTTAAATGGACTCTGTCACCAGTTTATCAATTCCCAATTTCCTAACTAGCCTAATAGGCGCTATGATGCTGATAACTACAGTGTGATTTGTTGTTTTTTTTAAAAAAACGTTTATTTGCAAAGTTATGAGCATTTATTTATATATACTAATGTAGCTCTAATAGCCAAATAGGAGATGACTCCTTTTTACTCTGGGCAGCTAATGTTTTCTGTCTATTTTCTGTCACATACTCCTGTATATAGACCCTTAAATGGACTCTGTCACCAGTTTATCAATTCCCAATTTCCTAACTAGCCTAATAGGCGCTATGATGCTGATAACTACAGTGTGATTTGTTGTTTTTTTTAAAAAAACTTTTATTTGCAAAGTTATGAGCATTTATTTATATATACTAATGTAGCTCTAATAGCCAAATAGGAGATGACTCCTTTTTACTCTGGGCAGCTAATGTTTTCTGTATGATGCTGTCCAATCAGCATACAACTTCTCCCCCTTCCCTGTCCAGCAACACAGTGTGATCATATAGTACACTGCGTCCATTCTCGACTGTGTTTTCAACAGGTGATATCTTCGGTTCTGTCACAGCTAGAACTGTGATTTTGGTGTCATATGAAAGAGTAGAATCCAGTCTTTCAAATGCCACCAAATCTGCTTTTTTAGGTGGCCCACAGCCCGAGATATGGCTGTTTGAATTGATCCTCCTTCCCTGTAGCTTGAGTTTCACAATGTGTGTGAAGCAACTTCATGCTGATAGGACAGCATCAGATGCTGAGAGTCAGCTCCACCTCAGGAGAATTGCTGCTGTTACCTCCCAGATGTCTAATAAAGGCTAAATTACATATTTAGAAAATGCTCATAATTTTGCAAATAATAAACATTTTTTTTACTACAAATCACCCTGTAGTTATCAGCAGCAAAGCACCAATTAGACTAGTTAGGAGTTAGGGACCTGATAAACTGGTAACAGAGTCCCTTTAAGAGCTCTTCAAAAGTTTTTCCCACAATGGATGTTAAGCTTACTGGTCTATAATTACTTTGTATTGAACTTACTACTTATAGAAAACTCAATGACATTCATGGGGTCTCTGTCACCAATGAAAAACCCGATAGATTTTTAATTGCCTATAAAGAATTTGATTCATCATATACTTTAGTTATGTAAACTTAAATAATAAACAAGTGAATAAACTAAAGCAACAAATAGCAAGGCACTGCTGAGATTTGAACTCAGGATCTCCTGTTTACTAGACAGGCGCTTTAACCAACTAAGCCACAGCACCAAAGCACTTTTCTTCTCACGGTGTCCTACCACACAGCTCAGTTTAGAGCAAAAGACTGATCTCATATTTTAGGCTAGCCCCTTAGGTGTAGTTGCCAGAAGTCTTAACAGTCAGGGTACATAAGTTGTGATGGGCGAGTGGTAAAGGCGTTGGATTTGAAATCCAATGGGGTCTCCCTGCACAGGTTCAAGTCCTGTTCACAACGTTCTATTTTAAGAAGAGAACTTCCAGAAACATATTAAAGTTTGTCACCTATAGAAAGAGTTATTTTAATTCCATCCTCTTTATCACTGATTAATTACATTAATAATAGTGGTTCCAGCTGTGCCCCTGGCTTACAACTCTGAAAAGCGAGCAATATTTAGAGTATAAATCACTATAACTACAGCATCCCATTTGTCCAGACTTTTATTTTCCTCTTGATAAAAACAAATCAGGTTGGTTGGACAACTTCTGTCCTTAGTAAATCTCTGCTTGCTGTCAATTATAATACTATTTTCTGTCACATACTCCTGTATATAGACCCTTAAATGGACTCTGTCACCAGTTTATCAATTCCCAATTTCCTAACTAGCCTAATAGGCGCTATGATGCTGATAACTACAGTGTGATTTGTTGTTTTTTTTAAAAAAACGTTTATTTGCAAAGTTATGAGCATTTATTTATATATACTAATGTAGCTCTAATAGCCAAATAGGAGATGACTCCTTTTTACTCTGGGCAGCTAATGTTTTCTGTCTATTTTCTGTCACATACTCCTGTATATAGACCCTTAAATGGACTCTGTCACCAGTTTATCAATTCCCAATTTCCTAACTAGCCTAATAGGCGCTATGATGCTGATAACTACAGTGTGATTTGTTGTTTTTTTTAAAAAAACGTTTATTTGCAAAGTTATGAGCATTTATTTATATATACTAATGTAGCTCTAATAGCCAAATAGGAGATGACTCCTTTTTACTCTGGGCAGCTAATGTTTTCTGTATGATGCTGTCCAATCAGCATACAACTTCTCCCCCTTCCCTGTCCAGCAACACAGTGTGATCATATAGTACACTGCGTCCATTCCCGACTGTGGTTTCAACAGGTGATATCTTCGGTTCTGTCACAGCTAGAACTGTGATTTTGGTGTCATATGAAAGAGTAGAATCCAGTCTTTCAAATGCCACAAAATCTGCTTTTTTAGGTGGCCCACAGCCCGAGATATGGCTGTTTGAATTGATCCTCCTTCCCTGTAGCTTGAGTTTCACAATGTGTGTGAAGCAACTTCATGCTGATAGGACAGCATCAGATGCTGAGAGTCAGCTCCACCTCAGGAGAATTGCTGCTGTTACCTCCCAGATGTCTAATAAAGGCTAAATTACATATTTAGAAAATGCTCATAATTTTGCAAATAATAAACATTTTTTTTACTACAAATCACCCTGTAGTTATCAGCAGCAAAGCACCAATTAGACTAGTTAGGAGTTAGGGACCTGATAAACTGGTAACAGAGTCCCTTTAAGAGCTCTTCAAAAGTTTTTCCCACAATGGATGTTAAGCTTACTGGTCTATAATTACTTTGTATTGAACTTACTACTTATAGAAAACTCAATGACATTCATGGGGTCTCTGTCACCAATGAAAAACCCGATAGATTTTTAATTGCCTATAAAGAATTTGATTCATCATATACTTTAGTTATGTAAACTTAAATAATAAACAAGTGAATAAACTAAAGCAACAAATAGCAAGGCACTGCTGAGATTTGAACTCAGGATCTCCTGTTTACTAGACAGGCGCTTTAACCAACTAAGCCACAGCACCAAAGCACTTTTCTTCTCACAGTGTCCTACCACACAGCTCAGTTTAGAGCAAAAGACTGATCTCATATTTTAGGCTAGCCCCTTAGGTGTAGTTGCCAGAAGTCTTAACAGTCAGGGTACATAAGTTGTGATGGCCGAGTGGTTAAGGCGTTGGATTTGAAATCCAATGGGGTCTCCCCGCACAGGTTCAAGTCCTGTTCACAACGTTCTATTTTAAGAAGAGAACTTCCAGAAACATATTAAAGTTTGTCACCTATAGAAAGAGTTATTTTAATTCCATCCTCTTTATCACTGATTAATTACATTAATAATAGTGGTTCCAGCTGTGCCCCTGGCTTACAACTCTGAAAAGCGAGCAATATTTAGAGTATAAATCACTATAACTACAGCATCCCATTTGTCCAGACTTTTATTTTCCTCTTGATAAAAACAAATCAGGTTGGTTGGACAACTTCTGTCCTTAGTAAATCTCTGCTTGCTGTCAATTATAATACTATTTTCTGTCACATACTCCTGTATATAGACCCTTAAATGGACTCTGTCACCAGTTTATCAATTCCCAATTTCCTAACTAGCCTAATAGGCGCTATGATGCTGATAACTACAGTGTGATTTGTTGTTTTTTTTAAAAAAACGTTTATTTGCAAAGTTATGAGCATTTATTTATATATACTAATGTAGCTCTAATAGCCAAATAGGAGATGACTCCTTTTTACTCTGGGCAGCTAATGTTTTCTGTCTATTTTCTGTCACATACTCCTGTATATAGACCCTTAAATGGACTCTGTCACCAGTTTATCAATTCCCAATTTCCTAACTAGCCTAATAGGCGCTATGATGCTGATAACTACAGTGTGATTTGTTGTTTTTTTTAAAAAAACGTTTATTTGCAAAGTTATGAGCATTTATTTATATATACTAATGTAGCTCTAATAGCCAAATAGGAGATGACTCCTTTTTACTCTGGGCAGCTAATGTTTTCTGTATGATGCTGTCCAATCAGCATACAACTTCTCCCCCTTCCCTGTCCAGCAACACAGTGTGATCATATAGTACACTGCGTCCATTCCCGACTGTGGTTTCAACAGGTGATATCTTCGGTTCTGTCACAGCTAGAACTGTGATTTTGGTGTCATATGAAAGAGTAGAATCCAGTCTTTCAAATGCCACCAAATCTGCTTTTTTAGGTGGCCCACAGCCCGAGATATGGCTGTTTGAATTGATCCTCCTTCCCTGTAGCTTGAGTTTCACAATGTGTGTGAAGCAACTTCATGCTGATAGGACAGCATCAGATGCTGAGTGTCAGCTCCACCTCAGGAGAATTGCTGCTGTTACCTCCCAGATGTCTAATAAAGGCTAAATTACATATTTAGAAAATGCTCATAATTTTGCAAATAATAAACATTTTTTTTACTACAAATCACCCTGTAGTTATCAGCAGCAAAGCACCAATTAGACTAGTTAGGAGTTAGGGACCTGATAAACTGGTAACAGAGTCCCTTTAAGAGCTCTTCAAAAGTTTTTCCCACAATGGATGTTAAGCTTACTGGTCTATAATTACTTTGTATTGAACTTACTACTTATAGAAAACTCAATGACATTCATGGGGTCTCTGTCACCAATGAAAAACCCGATAGATTTTTAATTGCCTATAAAGAATTTGATTCATCATATACTTTAGTTATGTAAACTTAAATAATAAACAAGTGAATAAACTAAAGCAACAAATAGCAAGGCACTGCTGAGATTTGAACTCAGGATCTCCTGTTTACTAGACAGGCGCTTTAACCAACTAAGCCACAGCACCAAAGCACTTTTCTTCTCACGGTGTCCTACCACACAGCTCAGTTTAGAGCAAAAGACTGATCTCATATTTTAGGCTAGCCCCTTAGGTGTAGTTGCCAGAAGTCTTAACAGTCAGGGTACATAAGTTGTGATGGCCGAGTGGTTAAGGCGTTGGATTTGAAATCCAATGGGGTCTCCCTGCACAGGTTCAAGTCCTGTTCACAACGTTCTATTTTAAGAAGAGAACTTCCAGAAACATATTAAAGTTTGTCACCTATAGAAAGAGTTATTTTAATTCCATCCTCTTTATCACTGATTAATTACATTAATAATAGTGGTTCCAGCTGTGCCCCTGGCTTACAACTCTGAAAAGCGAGCAATATTTAGAGTATAAATCACTATAACTACAGCATCCCATTTGTCCAGACTTTTATTTTCCTCTTGATAAAAACAAATCAGGTTGGTTGGACAACTTCTGTCCTTAGTAAATCTCTGCTTGCTGTCAATTATAATACTATTTTCTGTCACATACTCCTGTATATAGACCCTTAAATGGACTCTGTCACCAGTTTATCAATTCCCAATTTCCTAACTAGCCTAATAGGCGCTATGATGCTGATAACTACAGTGTGATTTGTTGTTTTTTTTAAAAAAACGTTTATTTGCAAAGTTATGAGCATTTATTTATATATACTAATGTAGCTCTAATAGCCAAATAGGAGATGACTCCTTTTTACTCTGGGCAGCTAATGTTTTCTGTCTATTTTCTGTCACATACTCCTGTATATAGACCCTTAAATGGACTCTGTCACCAGTTTATCAATTCCCAATTTCCTAACTAGCCTAATAGGCGCTATGATGCTGATAACTACAGTGTGATTTGTTGTTTTTTTTAAAAAAAAAACGTTTATTTGCAAAGTTATGAGCATTTATCTATATATACTAATGTAGCTCTAATAGCCAAATAGGAGATGACTCCTTTTTACTCTGGGCAGCTAATGTTTTCTGTATGACGCTGTCCAATCAGCATACAACTTCTCCCCCTTCCCTGTCCAGCAACACAGTGTGATCATATAGTACACTGCGTCCATTCCCGACTGTGGTTTCAACAGGTGATATCTTCGGTTCTGTCACAGCTAGAACTGTGATTTTGGTGTCATATGAGAGAGTAGAATCCAGTCTTTTAAATGCCACCAAACCTGCTTTTTTAGGTGGCCCACAGCCCGAGATATGGCTGTTTGAATTGATCCTCCCTCCCTGTAGCTTGAGTTTCACAATGTGTGTGAAGCAACTTCATGCTGATAGGACAGCATCAGATGCTGAGAGTCAGCTCCACCTCAGGAGAATTGCTGCTGTTACCTCCCAGATGTCTAATAAAGGCTAAATTACATATTTAGAAAATGCTCATAATTTTGCAAATAATAAACATTTTTTTTACTACAAATCACCCTGTAGTTATCAGCAGCAAAGCACCAATTAGACTAGTTAGGAGTTAGGGACCTGATAAACTGGTAACAGAGTCCCTTTAAGAGCTCTTCAAAAGTTTTTCCCACAATGGATGTTAAGCTTACTGGTCTATAATTACTTTGTATTGAACTTACTACTTATAGAAAACTCAATGACATTCATGGGGTCTCTGTCACCAATGAAAAACCCGATAGATTTTTAATTGCCTATAAAGAATTTGATTCATCATATACTTTAGTTATGTAAACTTAAATAATAAACAAGTGAATAAACTAAAGCAACAAATAGCAAGGCACTGCTGAGATTTGAACTCAGGATCTCCTGTTTACTAGACAGGCGCTTTAACCAACTAAGCCACAGCACCAAAGCACTTTTCTTCTCACGGTGTCCTACCACACAGCTCAGTTTAGAGCAAAAGACTGATCTCATATTTTAGGCTAGCCCCTTAGGTGTAGTTGCCAGAAGTCTTAACAGTCAGGGTACATAAGTTGTGATGGCCGAGTGGTTAAGGCGTTGGATTTGAAATCCAATGGGGTCTCCCTGCACAGGTTCAAGTCCTGTTCACAACGTTCTATTTTAAGAAGAGAACTTCCAGAAACATATTAAAGTTTGTCACCTATAGAAAGAGTTATTTTAATTCCATCCTCTTTATCACTGATTAATTACATTAATAATAGTGGTTCCAGCTGTGCCCCTGGCTTACAACTCTGAAAAGCGAGCAATATTTAGAGTATAAATCACTATAACTACAGCATCCCATTTGTCCAGACTTTTATTTTCCTCTTGATAAAAACAAATCAGGTTGGTTGGACAACTTCTGTCCTTAGTAAATCTCTGCTTGCTGTCAATTATAATACTATTTTCTGTCACATACTCCTGTATATAGACCCTTAAATGGACTCTGTCACCAGTTTATCAATTCCCAATTTCCTAACTAGCCTAATAGGCGCTATGATGCTGATAACTACAGTGTGATTTGTTGTTTTTTTTAAAAAAACGTTTATTTGCAAAGTTATGAGCATTTATTTATATATACTAATGTAGCTCTAATAGCCAAATAGGAGATGACTCCTTTTTACTCTGGGCAGCTAATGTTTTCTGTCTATTTTCTGTCACATACTCCTGTATATAGACCCTTAAATGGACTCTGTCACCAGTTTATCAATTCCCAATTTCCTAACTAGCCTAATAGGCGCTATGATGCTGATAACTACAGTGTGATTTGTTGTTTTTTTTAAAAAAAAAACGTTTATTTGCAAAGTTATGAGCATTTATCTATATATACTAATGTAGCTCTAATAGCCAAATAGGAGATGACTCCTTTTTACTCTGGGCAGCTAATGTTTTCTGTATGACGCTGTCCAATCAGCATACAACTTCTCCCCCTTCCCTGTCCAGCAACACAGTGTGATCATATAGTACACTGCGTCCATTCCCGACTGTGGTTTCAACAGGTGATATCTTCGGTTCTGTCACAGCTAGAACTGTGATTTTGGTGTCATATGAGAGAGTAGAATCCAGTCTTTCAAATGCCACCAAATCTGCTTTTTTTAGGTGGCCCACAGCCCGAGATATGGCTGTTTGAATTGATCCTCCTTCCCTGTAGCTTGAGTTTCACAATGTGTGTGAAGCAACTTCATGCTGATAGGACAGCATCAGATGCTGAGAGTCAGCTCCACCTCAGGAGAATTGCTGCTGTTACCTCCCAGATGTCTAATAAAGGCTAAATTACATATTTAGAAAATGCTCATAATTTTGCAAATAATAAACATTTTTTTTACTACAAATCACCCTGTAGTTATCAGCAGCAAAGCACCAATTAGACTAGTTAGGAGTTAGGGACCTGATAAACTGGTAACAGAGTCCCTTTAAGAGCTCTTCAAAAGTTTTTCCCACAATGGATGTTAAGCTTACTGGTCTATAATTACTTTGTATTGAACTTACTACTTATAGAAAACTCAATGACATTCATGGGGTCTCTGTCACCAATGAAAAACCCGATAGATTTTTAATTGCCTATAAAGAATTTGATTCATCATATACTTTAGTTATGTAAACTTAAATAATAAACAAGTGAATAAACTAAAGCAACAAATAGCAAGGCACTGCTGAGATTTGAACTCAGGATCTCCTGTTTACTAGACAGGCACTTTAACCAACTAAGCCACAGCACCAAAGCACTTTTCTTCTCACGGTGTCCTACCACACAGCTCAGTTTAGAGCAAAAGACTGATCTCATATTTTAGGCTAGCCCCTTAGGTGTAGTTGCCAGAAGTCTTAACAGTCAGGGTACATAAGTTGTGATGGCCGAGTGGTTAAGGCGTTGGATTTGAAATCCAATGGGGTCTCCCTGCACAGGTTCAAGTCCTGTTCACAACGTTCTATTTTAAGAAGAGAACTTCCAGAAACATATTAAAGTTTGTCACCTATAGAAATAGTTATTTTAATTCCATCCTCTTTATCACTGATTAATTACATTAATAATAGTGGTTCCAGCTGTGCCCCTAGCTTACAACTCTGAAAAGCGAGCAATATTTAGAGTATAAATCACTATAACTACAGCATCCCATTTGTCCAGACTTTTATTTTCCTCTTGATAAAAACAAATCAGGTTGGTTGGACAACTTCTGTCCTTAGTAAATCTCTGCTTGCTGTCAATTATAATACTATTTTCTGTCACATACTCCTGTATATAGACCCTTAAATGGACTCTGTCACCAGTTTATCAATTCCCAATTTCCTAACTAGCCTAATAGGCGCTATGATGCTGATAACTACAGTGTGATTTGTTGTTTTTTTTAAAAAAACGTTTATTTGCAAAGTTATGAGCATTTATTTATATATACTAATGTAGCTCTAATAGCCAAATAGGAGATGACTCCTTTTTACTCTGGGCAGCTAATGTTTTCTGTCTATTTTCTGTCACATACTCCTGTATATAGACCCTTAAATGGACTCTGTCACCAGTTTATCAATTCCCAATTTCCTAACTAGCCTAATAGGCGCTATGATGCTGATAACTACAGTGTGATTTGTTGTTTTTTTTAAAAAAACGTTTATTTGCAAAGTTATGAGCATTTATTTATATATACTAATGTAGCTCTAATAGCCAAATAGGAGATGACTCCTTTTTACTCTGGGCAGCTAATGTTTTCTGTATGATGCTGTCCAATCAGCATACAACTTCTCCCCCTTCCCTGTCCAGCAACACAGTGTGATCATATAGTACACTGCGTCCATTCTCGACTGTGTTTTCAACAGGTGATATCTTCGGTTCTGTCACAGCTAGAACTGTGATTTTGGTGTCATATGAAAGAGTAGAATCCAGTCTTTCAAATGCCACCAAATCTGCTTTTTTAGGTGGCCCACAGCCCGAGATATGGCTGTTTGAATTGATCCTCCCTCCCTGTAGCTTGAGTTTCACAATGTGTGTGAAGCAACTTCATGCTGATAGGACAGCATCAGATGCTGAGAGTCAGCTCCACCTCAGGAGAATTGCTGCTGTTACCTCCCAGATGTCTAATAAAGGCTAAATTACATATTTAGAAAATGCTCATAATTTTGCAAATAATAAACATTTTTTTTACTACAAATCACCCTGTAGTTATCAGCAGCAAAGCACCAATTAGACTAGTTAGGAGTTAGGGACCTGATAAACTGGTAACAGAGTCCCTTTAAGAGCTCTTCAAAAGTTTTTCCCACAATGGATGTTAAGCTTACTGGTCTATAATTACTTTGTATTGAACTTACTACTTATAGAAAACTCAATGACATTCATGGGGTCTCTGTCACCAATGAAAAACCCGATAGATTTTTAATTGCCTATAAAGAATTTGATTCATCATATACTTTAGTTATGTAAACTTAAATAATAAACAAGTGAATAAACTAAAGCAACAAATAGCAAGGCACTGCTGAGATTTGAACTCAGGATCTCCTGTTTACTAGACAGGCGCTTTAACCAACTAAGCCACAGCACCAAAGCACTTTTCTTCTCACGGTGTCCTACCACACAGCTCAGTTTAGAGCAAAAGACTGATCTCATATTTTAGGCTAGCCCCTTAGGTGTAGTTGCCAGAAGTCTTAACAGTCAGGGTACATAAGTTGTGATGGCCGAGTGGTTAAGGCGTTGGATTTGAAATCCAATGGGGTCTCCCTGCACAGGTTCAAGTCCTGTTCACAACGTTCTATTTTAAGAAGAGAACTTCCAGAAACATATTAAAGTTTGTCACCTATAGAAAGAGTTATTTTAATTCCATCCTCTTTATCACTGATTAATTACATTAATAATAGTGGTTCCAGCTGTGCTCCTGGCTTACAACTCTGAAAAGCGAGCAATATTTAGAGTATAAATCACTATAACTACAGCATCCCATTTGTCCAGACTTTTATTTTCCTCTTGATAAAAACAAATCAGGTTGGTTGGACAACTTCTGTCCTTAGTAAATCTCTGCTTGCTGTCAATTATAATACTATTTTCTGTCACATACTCCTGTATATAGACCCTTAAATGGACTCTGTCACCAGTTTATCAATTCCCAATTTCCTAACTAGCCTAATAGGCGCTATGATGCTGATAACTACAGTGTGATTTGTTGTTTTTTTTAAAAAAACGTTTATTTGCAAAGTTATGAGCATTTATTTATATATACTAATGTAGCTCTAATAGCCAAATAGGAGATGACTCCTTTTTACTCTGGGCAGCTAATGTTTTCTGTCTATTTTCTGTCACATACTCCTGTATATAGACCCTTAAATGGACTCTGTCACCAGTTTATCAATTCCCAATTTCCTAACTAGCCTAATAGGCGCTATGATGCTGATAACTACAGTGTGATTTGTTGTTTTTTTTAAAAAAACGTTTATTTGCAAAGTTATGAGCATTTATTTATATATACTAATGTAGCTCTAATAGCCAAATAGGAGATGACTCCTTTTTACTCTGGGCAGCTAATGTTTTCTGTATGATGCTGTCCAATCAGCATACAACTTCTCCCCCTTCCCTGTCCAGCAACACAGTGTGATCATATAGTACACTGCGTCCATTCTCGACTGTGTTTTCAACAGGTGATATCTTCGGTTCTGTCACAGCTAGAACTGTGATTTTGGTGTCATATGAAAGAGTAGAATCCAGTCTTTCAAATGCCACCAAATCTGCTTTTTTAGGTGGCCCACAGCCCGAGATATGGCTGTTTGAATTGATCCTCCTTCCCTGTAGCTTGAGTTTCACAATGTGTGTGAAGCAACTTCATGCTGATAGGACAGCATCAGATGCTGAGGGTCAGCTCCACCTCAGGAGAATTGCTGCTGTTACCTCCCAGATGTCTAATAAAGGCTAAATTACATATTTAGAAAATGCTCATAATTTTGCAAATAATAAACATTTTTTTTACTACAAATCACCCTGTAGTTATCAGCAGCAAAGCACCAATTAGACTAGTTAGGAGTTAGGGACCTGATAAACTGGTAACAGAGTCCCTTTAAGAGCTCTTCAAAAGTTTTTCCCACAATGGATGTTAAGCTTACTGGTCTATAATTACTTTGTATTGAACTTACTACTTATAGAAAACTCAATGACATTCATGGGGTCTCTGTCACCAATGAAAAACCCGATAGATTTTTAATTGCCTATAAAGAATTTGATTCATCATATACTTTAGTTATGTAAACTTAAATAATAAACAAGTGAATAAACTAAAGCAACAAATAGCAAGGCACTGCTGAGATTTGAACTCAGGATCTCCTGTTTACTAGACAGGCGCTTTAACCAACTAAGCCACAGCACCAAAGCACTTTTCTTCTCACGGTGTCCTACCACACAGCTCAGTTTAGAGCAAAAGACTGATCTCATATTTTAGGCTAGCCCCTTAGGTGTAGTTGCCAGAAGTCTTAACAGTCAGGGTACATAAGTTGTGATGGCCGAGTGGTTAAGGCGTTGGATTTGAACTCCAATGGGGTCTCCCTGCACAGGTTCAAGTCCTGTTCACAACGTTCTATTTTAAGAAGAGAACTTCCAGAAACATATTAAAGTTTGTCACCTATAGAAAGAGTTATTTTAGTTCCATCCTCTTTATCACTGATTAATTACATTAATAATAGTGGTTCCAGCTGTGCCCCTGGCTTACAACTCTGAAAAGCGAGCAATATTTAGAGTATAAATCACTATAACTACAGCATCCCATTTGTCCAGACTTTTATTTTCCTCTTGATAAAAACAAATCAGGTTGGTTGGACAACTTCTGTCCTTAGTAAATCTCTGCTTGCTGTCAATTATAATACTATTTTCTGTCACATACTCCTGTATATAGACCCTTAAATGGACTCTGTCACCAGTTTATCAATTCCCAATTTCCTAACTAGCCTAATAGGCGCTATGATGCTGATAACTACAGTGTGATTTGTTGTTTTTTTTTAAAAAAACGTTTATTTGCAAAGTTATGAGCATTTATTTATATATACTAATGTAGCTCTAATAGCCAAATAGGAGATGACTCCTTTTTACTCTGGGCAGCTAATGTTTTCTGTCTATTTTCTGTCACATACTCCTGTATATAGACCCTTAAATGGACTCTGTCACCAGTTTATCAATTCCCAATTTCCTAACTAGCCTAATAGGCGCTATGATGCTGATAACTACAGTGTGATTTGTTGTTTTTTTTAAAAAAACGTTTATTTGCAAAGTTATGAGCATTTATTTATATATACTAATGTAGCTCTAATAGCCAAATAGGAGATGACTCCTTTTTACTCTGGGCAGTTAATGTTTTCTGTATGACGCTGTCCAATCAGCATACAACTTCTCCCCCTTCCCTGTCCAGCAACACAGTGTGATCATATAGTACACTGCGTCCATTCCCGACTGTGGTTTCAACAGGTGATATCTTCGGTTCTGTCACAGCTAGAACTGTGATTTTGGTGTCATATGAAAGAGTAGAATCCAGTCTTTCAACTGCCACCAAATCTGCTTTTTTAGGTGGCCCACAGCCCGAGATATGGCTGTTTGAATTGATCCTCCTTCACTGTAGCTTGAGTTTCACAATGTGTGTGAAGCAGCTTCATGCTGATAGGACAGCATCAGATGCTGAGAGTCAGCTCCACCTCAGGAGAATTGCTGCTGTTACCTCCCAGATGTCTAATAAAGGCTAAATTACATATTTAGAAAATGCTCATAATTTTGCAAATAATAAACATTTTTTTTACTACAAATCACCCTGTAGTTATCAGCAGCAAAGCACCAATTAGACTAGTTAGGAGTTAGGGACCTGATAAACTGGTAACAGAGTCCCTTTAAGAGCTCTTCAAAAGTTTTTCCCACAATGGATGTTAAGCTTACTGGTCTATAATTACTTTGTATTGAACTTACTACTTATAGAAAACTCAATGACATTCATGGGGTCTCTGTCACCAATGAAAAACCCGATAGATTTTTAATTGCCTATAAAGAATTTGATTCATCATATACTTTAGTTATGTAAACTTAAATAATAAACAAGTGAATAAACTAAAGCAACAAATAGCAAGGCACTGCTGAGATTTGAACTCAGGATCTCCTGTTTACTAGACAGGCGCTTTAACCAACTAAGCCACAGCACCAAAGCACTTTTCTTCTCACGCTGTCCTACCACACAGCTCAGTTCAGAGCAAAAGACTGATCTCATATCTTAGGCTAGCCCCTTAGGTGTAGTTGGCAGAAGTCTTAACAGGCAGGGTACATAAGTTGTGATGGCCGAGTGGTTAAGGCGTTGGATTTGAAATCCAATGGGGTCTCCCTGCACAGGTTCAAGTCCTGTTCACAACGTTCTATTTTAAGAAGAGAACTTCCAGAAACATATTAAAGTTTGTCACCTATAGAAAGAGTTATTTTAATTCCATCCTCTTTATCACTGATTAATTACATTAATAATAGTGGTTCCAGCTGTGCCCCTGGCTTACAACTCTGAAAAGCGAGCAATATTTAGAGTATAAATCACTATAACTACAGCATCCCATTTGTCCAGACTTTTATTTTCCTCTTGATAAAAACAAATCAGGTTGGTTGGACAACTTCTGTCCTTAGTAAATCTCTGCTTGCTGTCAATTATAATACTATTTTCTGTCACATACTCCTGTATATAGTCCCTTAAATGGACTCTGTCACCAGTTTATCAATTCCCAATTTCCTAACTAGCCTAATAGGCGCTATGATGCTGATAACTACAGTGTGATTTGTTGTTTTTTTAAAAAAAAAAACGTTTATTTGCAAAGTTATGAGCATTTATCTATATATACTAATGTAGCTCTAATAGCCAAATAGGAGATGACTCCTTTTTACTCTGGGCAGCTAATGTTTTCTGTATGACGCTGTCCAATCAGCATACAACTTCTCCCCCTTCCCTGTCCAGCAACACAGTGTGATCATATAGTACACTGCGTCCATTCCCGACTGTGGTTTCAACAGGTGATATCTTCGGTTCTGTCACAGCTAGAACTGTGATTTTGGTGTCATATGAAAGAGTAGAATCCAGTCTTTCAAATGCCACCAAATCTTTTTTAGGTGGCCCACAGCCCGAGATATGGCTGTTTGAATTGATCCTCCTTCCCTGTAGCTTGAGTTTCACAATGTGTGTGAAGCAACTTCATGCTGATAGGACAGCATCAGATGCTGAGAGTCAGCTCCACCTCAGGAGAATTGCTGCTGTTACCTCCCAGATGTCTAATAAAGGCTAAATTACATATTTAGAAAATGCTCATAATTTTGCAAATAATAAACATTTTTTTTACTACAAATCACCCTGTAGTTATCAGCAGCAAAGCACCAATTAGACTAGTTAGGAGTTAGGGACCTGATAAACTGGTAACAGAGTCCCTTTAAGAGCTCTTCAAAAGTTTTTCCCACAATGGATGTTAAGCTTACTGGTCTATAATTACTTTGTATTGAACTTACTACTTATAGAAAACTCAATGACATTCATGGGGTCTCTGTCACCAATGAAAAACCCGATAGATTTTTAATTGCCTATAAAGAATTTGATTCATCATATACTTTAGTTATGTAAACTTAAATAATAAACAAGTGAATAAACTAAAGCAACAAATAGCAAGGCACTGCTGAGATTTGAACTCAGGATCTCCTGTTTACTAGACAGGCGCTTTAACCAACTAAGCCACAGCACCAAAGCACTTTTCTTCTCACGGTGTCCTACCACACAGCTCAGTTTAGAGCAAAAGACTGATCTCATATTTTAGGCTAGCCCCTTAGGTGTAGTTGGCAGAAGTCTTAACAGGCAGGGTACATAAGTTGTGATGGCCGAGTGGTTAAGGCGTTGGATTTGAAATCCAATGGGGTCTCCCTGCACAGGTTCAAGTCCTGTTCACAACGTTCTATTTTAAGAAGAGAACTTCCAGAAACATATTAAAGTTTGTCACCTATAGAAAGAGTTATTTTAATTCCATCCTCTTTATCACTGATTAATTACATTAATAATAGTGGTTCCAGCTGTGCCCCTGGCTTACAACTCTGAAAAGCGAGCAATATTTAGAGTATAAATCACTATAACTACAGCATCCCATTTGTCCAGACTTTTATTTTCCTCTTGATAAAAACAAATCAGGTTGGTTGGACAACTTCTGTCCTTAGTAAATCTCTGCTTGCTGTCAATTATAATACTATTTTCTGTCACATACTCCTGTATATAGTCCCTTAAATGGACTCTGTCACCAGTTTATCAATTCCCAATTTCCTAACTAGCCTAATAAGCGCTATGATGCTGATAACTACAGTGTGATTTGTTGTTTTTTTAAAAAAAAAAACGTTTATTTGCAAAGTTATGAGCATTTATCTATATATACTAATGTAGCTCTAATAGCCAAATAGGAGATGACTCCTTTTTACTCTGGGCAGTTAATGTTTTCTGTATGACGCTGTCCAATCAGCATACAACTTCTCCCCCTTCCCTGTCCAGCAACACAGTGTGATCATATAGTACACTGCGTCCATTCCCGACTGTGGTTTCAACAGGTGATATCTTCGGTTCTGTCACAGCTAGAACTGTGATTTTGGTGTCATATGAAAGAGTAGAATCCAGTCTTTCAACTGCCACCAAATCTGCTTTTTTAGGTGGCCCACAGCCCGAGATATGGCTGTTTGAATTGATCCTCCTTCACTGTAGCTTGAGTTTCACAATGTGTGTGAAGCAGCTTCATGCTGATAGGACAGCATCAGATGCTGAGAGTCAGCTCCACCTCAGGAGAATTGCTGCTGTTACCTCCCAGATGTCTAATAAAGGCTAAATTACATATTTAGAAAATGCTCATAATTTTGCAAATAATAAACATTTTTTTTACTACAAATCACCCTGTAGTTATCAGCAGCAAAGCACCAATTAGACTAGTTAGGAGTTAGGGACCTGATAAACTGGTAACAGAGTCCCTTTAAGAGCTCTTCAAAAGTTTTTCCCACAATGGATGTTAAGCTTACTGGTCTATAATTACTTTGTATTGAACTTACTACTTATAGAAAACTCAATGACATTCATGGGGTCTCTGTCACCAATGAAAAACCCGATAGATTTTTAATTGCCTATAAAGAATTTGATTCATCATATACTTTAGTTATGTAAACTTAAATAATAAACAAGTGAATAAACTAAAGCAACAAATAGCAAGGCACTGCTGAGATTTGAACTCAGGATCTCCTGTTTACTAGACAGGCGCTTTAACCAACTAAGCCACAGCACCAAAGCACTTTTCTTCTCACGCTGTCCTACCACACAGCTCAGTTCAGAGCAAAAGACTGATCTCATATCTTAGGCTAGCCCCTTAGGTGTAGTTGGCAGAAGTCTTAACAGGCAGGGTACATAAGTTGTGATGGCCGAGTGGTTAAGGCGTTGGATTTGAAATCCAATGGGGTCTCCCTGCACAGGTTCAAGTCCTGTTCACAACGTTCTATTTTAAGAAGAGAACTTCCAGAAACATATTAAAGTTTGTCACCTATAGAAAGAGTTATTTTAATTCCATCCTCTTTATCACTGATTAATTACATTAATAATAGTGGTTCCAGCTGTGCCCCTGGCTTACAACTCTGAAAAGCGAGCAATATTTAGAGTATAAATCACTATAACTACAGCATCTCATTTGTCCAGACTTTTATTTTCCTCTTGATAAAAACAAATCAGGTTGGTTGGACAACTTCTGTCCTTAGTAAATCTCTGCTTGCTGTCAATTATAATACTATTTTCTGTCACATACTCCTGTATATAGTCCCTTAAATGGACTCTGTCACCAGTTTATCAATTCCCAATTTCCTAACTAGCCTAATAGGCGCTATGATGCTGATAACTACAGTGTGATTTGTTGTTTTTTTAAAAAAAAAAACGTTTATTTGCAAAGTTATGAGCATTTATCTATATATACTAATGTAGCTCTAATAGCCAAATAGGAGATGACTCCTTTTTACTCTGGGCAGCTAATGTTTTCTGTATGACGCTGTCCAATCAGCATACAACTTCTCCCCCTTCCCTGTCCAGCAACACAGTGTGATCATATAGTACACTGCGTCCATTCCCGACTGTGGTTTCAACAGGTGATATCTTCGGTTCTGTCACAGCTAGAACTGTGATTTTGGTGTCATATGAAAGAGTAGAATCCAGTCTTTCAAATGCCACCAAATCTGCTTTTTTAGGTGGCCCACAGCCCGAGATATGGCTGTTTGAATTGATCCTCCTTCACTGTAGCTTGAGTTTCACAATGTGTGTGAAGCAGCTTCATGCTGATAGGACAGCATCAGATGCTGAGAGTCAGCTCCACCTCAGGAGAATTGCTGCTGTTACCTCCCAGATGTCTAATAAAGGCTAAATTACATATTTAGAAAATGCTCATAATTTTGCAAATAATAAACATTTTTTTTACTACAAATCACCCTGTAGTTATCAGCAGCAAAGCACCAATTAGACTAGTTAGGAGTTAGGGACCTGATAAACTGGTAACAGAGTCCCTTTAAGAGCTCTTCAAAAGTTTTTCCCACAATGGATGTTAAGCTTACTGGTCTATAATTACTTTGTATTGAACTTACTACTTATAGAAAACTCAATGACATTCATGGGGTCTCTGTCACCAATGAAAAACCCGATAGATTTTTAATTGCCTATAAAGAATTTGATTCATCATATACTTTAGTTATGTAAACTTAAATAATAAACAAGTGAATAAACTAAAGCAACAAATAGCAAGGCACTGCTGAGATTTGAACTCAGGATCTCCTGTTTACTAGACAGGCGCTTTAACCAACTAAGCCACAGCACCAAAGCACTTTTCTTCTCACGGTGTCCTACCACACAGCTCAGTTCAGAGCAAAAGACTGATCTCATATCTTAGGCTAGCCCCTTAGGTGTAGTTGGCAGAAGTCTTAACAGGCAGGGTACATAAGTTGTGATGGCCGAGTGGTTAAGGCGTTGGATTTGAAATCCAATGGGGTCTCCCTGCACAGGTTCAAGTCGTGTTCACAACGTTCTATTTTAAGAAGAGAACTTCCAGAAACATATTAAAGTTTGTCACCTATAGAAAGAGTTATTTTAATTCCATCCTCTTTATCACTGATTAATTACATTAATAATAGTGGTTCCAGCTGTGCCCCTGGCTTACAACTCTGAAAAGCGAGCAATATTTAGAGTATAAATCACTATAACTACAGCATCCCATTTGTCCAGACTTTTATTTTCCTCTTGATAAAAACAAATCAGGTTGGTTGGACAACTTCTGTCCTTAGTAAATCTCTGCTTGCTGTCAATTATAATACTATTTTCTGTCACATACTCCTGTATATAGTCCCTTAAATGGACTCTGTCACCAGTTTATCAATTCCCAATTTCCTAACTAGCCTAATAGGCGCTATGATGCTGATAACTACAGTGTGATTTGTTGTTTTTTTTTAAAAAAAAACGTTTATTTGCAAAGTTATGAGCATTTATCTATATATACTAATGTAGCTCTAATAGCCAAATAGGAGATGACTCCTTTTTACTCTGGGCAGCTAATGTTTTCTGTATGACGCTGTCCAATCAGCATACAACTTCTCCCCCTTCCCTGTCCAGCAACACAGTGTGATCATATAGTACACTGCGTCCATTCCCGACTGTGGTTTCAACAGGTGATATCTTCGGTTCTGTCACAGCTAGAACTGTGATTTTGGTGTCATATGAGAGAGTAGAATCCAGTCTTTTAAATGCCACCAAACCTGCTTTTTTTAGGTGGCCCACAGCCCGAGATATGGCTGTTTGAATTGATCCTCCTTCACTGTAGCTTGAGTTTCACAATGTGTGTGAAGCAGCTTCATGCTGATAGGACAGCATCAGATGCTGAGAGTCAGCTCCACCTCAGGAGAATTGCTGCTGTTACCTCCCAGATGTCTAATAAAGGCTAAATTACATATTTAGAAAATGCTCATAATTTTGCAAATAATAAACATTTTTTTTACTACAAATCACCCTGTAGTTATCAGCAGCAAAGCACCAATTAGACTAGTTAGGAGTTAGGGACCTGATAAACTGGTAACAGAGTCCCTTTAAGAGCTCTTCAAATGTTTTTCCCACAATGGATGTTAAGCTTACTGGTCTATAATTACTTTGTATTGAACTTACTACTTATAGAAAACTCAATGACATTCATGGGGTCTCTGTCACCAATGAAAAACCCGATAGATTTTTAATTGCCTATAAAGAATTTGATTCATCATATACTTTAGTTATGTAAACTTAAATAATAAACAAGTGAATAAACTAAAGCAACAAATAGCAAGGCACTGCTGAGATTTGAACTCAGGATCTCCTGTTTACTAGACAGGCGCTTTAACCAACTAAGCCACAGCACCAAAGCACTTTTCTTCTCACGGTGTCCTACCACACAGCTCAGTTCAGAGCAAAAGACTGATCTCATATCTTAGGCTAGCCCCTTAGGTGTAGTTGGCAGAAGTCTTAACAGGCAGGGTACATAAGTTGTGATGGCCGAGTGGTTAAGGCGTTGGATTTGAAATCCAATGGGGTCTCCCTGCACAGGTTCAAGTCCTGTTCACAACGTTCTATTTTAAGAAGAGAACTTCCAGAAACATATTAAAGTTTGTCACCTATAGAAAGAGTTATTTTAATTCCATCCTCTTTATCACTGATTAATTACATTAATAATAGTGGTTCCAGCTGTGCCCCTGGCTTACAACTCTGAAAAGCGAGCAATATTTAGAGTATAAATCACTATAACTACAGCATCCCATTTGTCCAGACTTTTATTTTCCTCTTGATAAAAACAAATCAGGTTGGTTGGACAACTTCTGTCCTTAGTAAATCTCTGCTTGCTGTCAATTATAATACTATTTTCTGTCACATACTCCTGTATATAGTCCCTTAAATGGACTCTGTCACCAGTTTATCAATTCCCAATTTCCTAACTAGCCTAATAGGCGCTATGATGCTGATAACTACAGTGTGATTTGCTGTTTTTTTAAAAAAAAAAACGTTTATTTGCAAAGTTATGAGCATTTATCTATATATACTAATGTAGCTCTAATAGCCAAATAGGAGATGACTCCTTTTTACTCTGGGCAGCTAATGTTTTCTGTATGACGCTGTCCAATCAGCATACAACTTCTCCCCCTTCCCTGTCCAGCAACACAGTGTGATCATATAGTACACTGCGTCCATTCCCGACTGTGGTTTCAACAGGTGATATCTTCGGTTCTGTCACAGCTAGAACTGTGATTTTGGTGTCATATGAGAGAGTAGAATCCAGTCTTTTAAATGCCACCAAACCTGCTTTTTTTAGGTGGCCCACAGCCCGAGATATGGCTGTTTGAATTGATCCTCCTTCACTGTAGCTTGAGTTTCACAATGTGTGTGAAGCAGCTTCATGCTGATAGGACAGCATCAGATGCTGAGAGTAAGCTCCACCTCAGGAGAATTGCTGCTGTTACCTCCCAGATGTCTAATAAAGGCTAAATTACATATTTAGAAAATGCTCATAATTTTGCAAATAATAAACATTTTTTTTACTACAAATCACCCTGTAGTTATCAGCAGCAAAGCACCAATTAGACTAGTTAGGAGTTAGGGACCTGATAAACTGGTAACAGAGTCCCTTTAAGAGCTCTTCAAAAGTTTTTCCCACAATGGATGTTAAGCTTACTGGTCTATAATTACTTTGTATTGAACTTACTACTTATAGAAAACTCAATGACATTCATGGGGTCTCTGTCACCAATGAAAAACCCGATAGATTTTTAATTGCCTATAAAGAATTTGATTCATCATATACTTTAGTTATGTAAACTTAAATAATAAACAAGTGAATAAACTAAAGCAACAAATAGCAAGGCACTGCTGAGATTTGAACTCAGGATCTCCTGTTTACTAGACAGGCGCTTTAACCAACTAAGCCACAGCACCAAAGCACTTTTCTTCTCACGGTGTCCTACCACACAGCTCAGTTCAGAGCAAAAGACTGATCTCATATCTTAGGCTAGCCCCTTAGGTGTAGTTGGCAGAAGTCTTAACAGGCAGGGTACATAAGTTGTGATGGCCGAGTGGTTAAGGCGTTGGATTTGAAATCCAATGGGGTCTCCCTGCACAGGTTCAAGTCCTGTTCACAACGTTCTATTTTAAGAAGAGAACTTCCAGAAACATATTAAAGTTTGTCACCTATAGAAAGAGTTATTTTAATTCCATCCTCTTTATCACTGATTAATTACATTAATAATAGTGGTTCCAGCTGTGCCCCTGGCTTACAACTCTGAAAAGCGAGCAATATTTAGAGTATAAATCACTATAACTACAGCATCCCATTTGTCCAGACTTTTATTTTCCTCTTGATAAAAACAAATCAGGTTGGTTGGACAACTTCTGTCCTTAGTAAATCTCTGCTTGCTGTCAATTATAATACTATTTTCTGTCACATACTCCTGTATATAGTCCCTTAAATGGACTCTGTCACCAGTTTATCAATTCCCAATTTCCTAACTAGCCTAATAGGCGCTATGATGCTGATAACTACAGTGTGATTTGTTGTTTTTTTAAAAAAAAAAACGTTTATTTGCAAAGTTATGAGCATTTATCTATATATACTAATGTAGCTCTAATAGCCAAATAGGAGATGACTCCTTTTTACTCTGGGCAGCTAATGTTTTCTGTATGACGCTGTCCAATCAGCATACAACTTCTCCCCCTTCCCTGTCCAGCAACACAGTGTGTTCATATAGTACACTGCGTCCATTCCCGACTGTGGTTTCAACAGGTGATATCTTCGGTTCTGTCACAGCTAGAACTGTGATTTTGGTGTCATATGAGAGAGTAGAATCCAGTCTTTTAAATGCCACCAAACCTGCTTTTTTTAGGTGGCCCACAGCCCGAGATATGGCTGTTTGAATTGATCCTCCTTCACTGTAGCTTGAGTTTCACAATGTGTGTGAAGCAGCTTCATGCTGATAGGACAGCATCAGATGCTGAGAGTCAGCTCCACCTCAGGAGAATTGCTGCTGTTACCTCCCAGATGTCTAATAAAGGCTAAATTACATATTTAGAAAATGCTCATAATTTTGCAAATAATAAACATTTTTTTTACTACAAATCACCCTGTAGTTATCAGCAGCAAAGCACCAATTAGACTAGTTAGGAGTTAGGGACCTGATAAACTGGTAACAGAGTCCCTTTAAGAGCTCTTCAAAAGTTTTTCCCACAATGGATGTTAAGCTTACTGGTCTATAATTACTTTGTATTGAACTTACTACTTATAGAAAACTCAATGACATTCATGGGGTCTCTGTCACCAATGAAAAACCCGATAGATTTTTAATTGCCTATAAAGAATTTGATTCATCATATACTTTAGTTATGTAAACTTAAATAATAAACAAGTGAATAAACTAAAGCAACAAATAGCAAGGCACTGCTGAGATTTGAACTCAGGATCTCCTGTTTACTAGACAGGCGCTTTAACCAACTAAGCCACAGCACCAAAGCACTTTTCTTCTCACGGTGTCCTACCACACAGCTCAGTTCAGAGCAAAAGACTGATCTCATATCTTAGGCTAGCCCCTTAGGTGTAGTTGGCAGAAGTCTTAACAGGCAGGGTACATAAGTTGTGATGGCCGAGTGGTTAAGGCGTTGGATTTGAAATCCAATGGGGTCTCCCTGCACAGGTTCAAGTCCTGTTCACAACGTTCTATTTTAAGAAGAGAACTTCCAGAAACATATTAAAGTTTGTCACCTATAGAAAGAGTTATTTTAATTCCATCCTCTTTATCACTGATTAATTACATTAATAATAGTGGTTCCAGCTGTGCCCCTGGCTTACAACTCTGAAAAGCGAGCAATATTTAGAGTATAAATCACTATAACTACAGCATCCCATTTGTCCAGACTTTTATTTTCCTCTTGATAAAAACAAATCAGGTTGGTTGGACAACTTCTGTCCTTAGTAAATCTCTGCTTGCTGTCAATTATAATACTATTTTCTGTCACATACTCCTGTATATAGTCCCTTAAATGGACTCTGTCACCAGTTTATCAATTCCCAATTTCCTAACTAGCCTAATAGGCGCTATGATGCTGATAACTACAGTGTGATTTGTTGTTTTTTTTAAAAAAAAAAACGTTTATTTGCAAAGTTATGAGCATTTATTTATATATACTAATGTAGCTCTAATAGCCAAATAGGAGATGACTCCTTTTTACTCTGGGCAGCTAATGTTTTCTGTATGACGCTGTCCAATCAGCATACAACTTCTCCCCCTTCCCTGTCCAGCAACACAGTGTGATCATATAGTACACTGCGTCCATTCCCGACTGTGGTTTCAACAGGTGATATCTTCGGTTCTGTCACAGCTAGAACTGTGATTTTGGTGTCATATGAGAGAGTAGAATCCAGTCTTTTAAATGCCACCAAACCTGCTTTTTTAGGTGGCCCACAGCCCGAGATATGGCTGTTTGAATTGATCCTCCTTCACTGTAGCTTGAGTTTCACAATGTGTGTGAAGCAGCTTCATGCTGATAGGACAGCATCAGATGCTGAGAGTCAGCTCCACCTCAGGAGAATTGCTGCTGTTACCTCCCAGATGTCTAATAAAGGCTAAATTACATATTTAGAAAATGCTCATAATTTTGCAAATAATAAACATTTTTTTTACTACAAATCACCCTGTAGTTATCAGCAGCAAAGCACCAATTAGACTAGTTAGGAGTTAGGGACCTGATAAACTGGTAACAGAGTCCCTTTAAGAGCTCTTCAAAAGTTTTTCCCACAATGGATGTTAAGCTTACTGGTCTATAATTACTTTGTATTGAACTTACTACTTATAGAAAACTCAATGACATTCATGGGGTCTCTGTCACCAATGAAAAACCCGATAGATTTTTAATTGCCTATAAAGAATTTGATTCATCATATACTTTAGTTATGTAAACTTAAATAATAAACAAGTGAATAAACTAAAGCAACAAATAGCAAGGCACTGCTGAGATTTGAACTCAGGATCTCCTGTTTACTAGACAGGCGCTTTAACCAACTAAGCCACAGCACCAAAACACTTTTCTTCTCACGGTGTCCTACCACACAGCTCAGTTCAGAGCAAAAGACTGATCTCATATCTTAGGCTAGCCCCTTAGGTGTAGTTGGCAGAAGTCTTAACAGGCAGGGTACATAAGTTGTGATGGCCGAGTGGTTAAGGCGTTGGATTTGAAATCCAATGGGGTCTCCCTGCACAGGTTCAAGTCCTGTTCACAACGTTCTATTTTAAGAAGAGAACTTCCAGAAACATATTAAAGTTTGTCACCTATAGAAAGAGTTATTTTAATTCCATCCTCTTTATCACTGATTAATTACATTAATAATAGTGGTTCCAGCTGTGCCCCTGGCTTACAACTCTGAAAAGCGAGCAATATTTAGAGTATAAATCACTATAACTACAGCATCCCATTTGTCCAGACTTTTATTTTCCTCTTGATAAAAACAAATCAGGTTGGTTGGACAACTTCTGTCCTTAGTAAATCTCTGCTTGCTGTCAATTATAATACTATTTTCTGTCACATACTCCTGTATATAGTCCCTTAAATGGACTCTGTCACCAGTTTATCAATTCCCAATTTCCTAACTAGCCTAATAGGCGCTATGATGCTGATAACTACAGTGTGATTTGTTTTTTGTTTTTTAAAAAAAACGTTTATTTGCAAAGTTATGAGCATTTATCTATATATACTAATGTAGCTCTAATAGCCAAATAGGAGATGACTCCTTTTTACTCTGGGCAGCTAATGTTTTCTGTATGACGCTGTCCAATCAGCATACAACTTCTCCCCCTTCCCTGTCCAGCAACACAGTGTGATCATATAGTACACTGCGTCCATTCCCGACTGTGGTTTCAACAGGTGATATCTTCGGTTCTGTCACAGCTAGAACTGTGATTTTGGTGTCATATGAGAGAGTAGAATCCAGTCTTTTAAATGCCACCAAACCTGCTTTTTTTAGGTGGCCCACAGCCCGAGATATGGCTGTTTGAATTGATCCTCCTTCACTGTAGCTTGAGTTTCACAATGTGTGTGAAGCAGCTTCATGCTGATAGGACAGCATCAGATGCTGAGAGTCAGCTCCACCTCAGGAGAATTGCTGCTGTTACCTCCCAGATGTCTAATAAAGGCTAAATTACATATTTAGAAAATGCTCATAATTTTGCAAATAATAAACATTTTTTTTACTACAAATCACCCTGTAGTTATCAGCAGCAAAGCACCAATTAGACTAGTTAGGAGTTAGGGACCTGATAAACTGGTAACAGAGTCCCTTTAAGAGCTCTTCAAAAGTTTTTCCCACAATGGATGTTAAGCTTACTGGTCTATAATTACTTTGTATTGAACTTACTACTTATAGAAAACTCAATGACATTCATGGGGTCTCTGTCACCAATGAAAAACCCGATAGATTTTTAATTGCCTATAAAGAATTTGATTCATCATATACTTTAGTTATGTAAACTTAAATAATAAACAAGTGAATAAACTAAAGCAACAAATAGCAAGGCACTGCTGAGATTTGAACTCAGGATCTCCTGTTTACTAGACAGGCGCTTTAACCAACTAAGCCACAGCACCAAAGCACTTTTCTTCTCACGGTGTCCTACCACACAGCTCAGTTCAGAGCAAAAGACTGATCTCATATCTTAGGCTAGCCCCTTAGGTGTAGTTGGCAGAAGTCTTAACAGGCAGGGTACATAAGTTGTGATGGCCGAGTGGTTAAGGCGTTGGATTTGAAATCCAATGGGGTCTCCCTGCACAGGTTCAAGTCCTGTTCACAACGTTCTATTTTAAGAAGAGAACTTCCAGAAACATATTAAAGTTTGTCACCTATAGAAAGAGTTATTTTAATTCCATCCTCTTTATCACTGATTAATTACATTAATAATAGTGGTTCCAGCTGTGCCCCTGGCTTACAACTCTGAAAAGCGAGCAATATTTAGAGTATAAATCACTATAACTACAGCATCCCATTTGTCCAGACTTTTATTTTCCTCTTGATAAAAACAAATCAGGTTGGTTGGACAACTTCTGTCCTTAGTAAATCTCTGCTTGCTGTCAATTATAATACTATTTTCTGTCACATACTCCTGTATATAGTCCCTTAAATGGACTCTGTCACCAGTTTATCAATTCCCAATTTCCTAACTAGCCTAATAGGCGCTATGATGCTGATAACTACAGTGTGATTTTTTTTTTTTTTTTTAAAAAAACGTTTATTTGCAAAGTTATGAGCATTTATCTATATATACTAATGTAGCTCTAATAGCCAAATAGGAGATGACTCCTTTTTACTCTGGGCAGCTAATGTTTTCTGTATGACGCTGTCCAATCAGCATACAACTTCTCCCCCTTCCCTGTCCAGCAACACAGTGTGATCATATAGTACACTGCGTCCATTCCCGACTGTGTTTTCAACAGGTGATATCTTCGGTTCTGTCACAGCTAGAACTGTGATTTTGGTGTCATATGAAAGAGTAGAATCCAGTCTTTCAAATGCCACCAAATCTGCTTTTTAGGTGGCCCACAGCCCGACATATGGCTGTTTGAATTGATCCTCCTTCCCTGTAGCTTGAGTTTCACAATGTGTGTGAAGCAACTTCATGCTGATAGGACAGCATCAGATGCTGAGAGTCAGCTCCACCTCAGGAGAATTGCTGCTGTTACCTCCCAGATGTCTAATAAAGGCTAAATTACATATTTAGAAAATGCTCATAATTTTGCAAATAATAAACATTTTTTTTACTACAAATCACCCTGTAGTTATCAGCAGCAAAGCACCAATTAGACTAGTTAGGAGTTAGGGACCTGATAAACTGGTAACAGAGTCCCTTTAAGAGCTCTTCAAAAGTTTTTCCCACAATGGATGTTAAGCTTACTGGTCTATAATTACTTTGTATTGAACTTACTACTTATAGAAAACTCAATGACATTCATGGGGTCTCTGTCACCAATGAAAAACCCGATAGATTTTTAATTGCCTATAAAGAATTTGATTCATCATATACTTTAGTTATGTAAACTTAAATAATAAACAAGTGAATAAACTAAAGCAACAAATAGCAAGGCACTGCTGAGATTTGAACTCAGGATCTCCTGTTTACTAGACAGGCGCTTTAACCAACTAAGCCACAGCACCAAAACACTTTTCTTCTCACGGTGTCCTACCACACAGCTCAGCTCAGAGCAAAAGACTGATCTCATATCTTAGGCTAGCCCCTTAGGTGTAGTTGGCAGAAGTCTTAACAGGCAGAGTACATAAGTTGTGATGGCCGAGTGGTTAAGGCGTTGGATTTGAAATCCAATGGGGTCTCCCTGCACAGGTTCAAGTCCTGTTCACAACGTTCTATTTTAAGAAGAGAACTTCCATAAACATATTAAAGTTTGTCACCTATAGAAAGAGTTATTTTAATTCCATCCTCTTTATCACTGATTAATTACATTAATAATAGTGGTTCCAGCTGTGCCCCTGGCTTACAACTCTGAAAAGCGAGCAATATTTAGAGTATAAATCACTATAACTACAGCATCCCATTTGTCCAGACTTTTATTTTCCTCTTGATAAAAACAAATCAGGTTGGTTGGACAACTTCTGTCCTTAGTAAATCTCTGCTTGCTGTCAATTATAATACTATTTTCTGTCACATACTCCTGTATATAGTCCCTTAAATGGACTCTGTCACCAGTTTATCAATTCCCAATTTCCTAACTAGCCTAATAGGCGCTATGATGCTGATAACTACAGTGTGATTTTTTTTTTTTTTAAAAAAAAACGTTTATTTGCAAAGTTATGAGCATTTATCTATATATGCTAATGTAGCTCTAATAGCCAAATAGGAGATGACTCCTTTTTACTCTGGGCAGCTAATGTTTTCTGTATGACGCTGTCCAATCAGCATACAACTTCTCCCCTTTCCCTGTCCAGCAACACAGTGTGATCATATAGTACACTGCGTCCATTCCCGACTGTGTTTTCAACAGGTGATATCTTCGGTTCTGTCACAGCTAGAACTGTGATTTTGGTGTCATATGAAAGAGTAGAATCCAGTCTTTCAAATGCCACCAAATCTGCTTTTTTAGGTGACCCACAGCCCGAGATATGGCTGTTTGAATTGATCCTCCTTCCCTGTAGCTTGAGTTTCACAATGTGTGTGAAGCAGCTTCATGCTGATAGGACAGCATCAGATGCTGAGAGTCAGCTCCACCTCAGGAGAATTGCTGCTGTTACCTCCCAGATGTCTAATAAAGGCTAAATTACATATTTAGAAAATTCTCATAATTTTGCAAATAATAAATTTTTTTTTACTACAAATCACCCTGTAGTTATCAGCAGCAAAGCACCAATTAGACTAGTTAGGAGTTAGGGACCTGATAAACTGGTAACAGAGTCCCTTTAAGAGCTCTTCAAAAGTTTTTCCCACAATGGATGTTAAGCTTACTGGTCTATAATTACTTTGTATTGAACTTACTACTTATAGAAAACTCAATGACATTCATGGGGTCTCTGTCACCAATGAAAAACCCGATAGATTTTTAATTGCCTATAAAGAATTTGATTCATCATATACTTTAGTTATGTAAACTTAAATAATAAACAAGTGAATAAACTAAAGCAACAAATAGCAAGGCACTGCTGAGATTTGAACTCAGGATCTCCTGTTTACTAGACAGGCGCTTTAACCAACTAAGCCACAGCACCAAAGCACTTTTCTTCTCACGGTGTCCTACCACACAGCTCAGTTCAGAGCAAAAGACTGATCTCATATCTTAGGCTAGCCCCTTAGGTGTAGTTGGCAGAAGTCTTAACAGTCAGGGTACATAAGTTGTGATGGCCGAGTGGTTAAGGCGTTGGATTTGAAATCCAATGGGGTCTCCATGCACAGGTTCAAGTTCTGTTCACAACGTTCTATTTTAAGAAGAGAACTTCCAGAAACATATTAAAGTTTGTCACCTATAGAAAGAGTTATTTTAATTCCATCCTCTTTATCACTGATTAATTACATTAATAATAGTGGTTCCAGCTGTGCCCCTGGCTTACAACTCTGAAAAGCGAGCAATATTTAGAGTATAAATCACTATAACTACAGCATCCCATTTGTCCAGACTTTTATTTTCCTCTTGATAAAAACAAATCAGGTTGGTTGGACAACTTCTGTCCTTAGTAAATCTCTGCTTGCTGTCAATTATAATACTATTTTCTGTCACATACTCCTGTATATAGTCCCTTAAATGGACTCTGTCACCAGTTTATCAATTCCCAATTTCCTAACTAGCCTAATAGGCGCTATGATGCTGATAACTACAGTGTGATTTTTTTTATTTTTTTAAAAAACGTTTATTTGCAAAGTTATGAGCATTTATCTATATATGCTAATGTAGCTCTAATAGCCAAATAGGAGATGACTCCTTTTTACTCTGGGCAGCTAATGTTTTCTGTATGACGCTGTCCAATCAGCATACAACTTCTCCCCCTTCCCTGTCCAGCAACACAGTGTGATCATATAGTACACTGCGTCCATTCCCGACTGTGGTTTCAACAGGTGATATCTTCGGTTCTGTCACAGCTAGAACTGTGATTTTGGTGTCATATGAGAGAGTAGAATCCAGTCTTTCAAATGCCACCAAATCTGCTTTTTTTAGGTGGCCCACAGCCCGAGATATGGCTGTTTGAATTGATCCTCCTTCCCTGTAGCTTGAGTTTCACAATGTGTGTGAAGCAACTTCATGCTGATAGGACAGCATCAGATGCTGAGAGTCAGCTCCACCTCAGGAGAATTGCTGCTGTTACCTCCCAGATGTCTAATAAAGGCTAAATTACATATTTAGAAAATTCTCATAATTTTGCAAATAATAAAATTTTTTTTTACTACAAATCACCCTGTAGTTATCAGCAGCAAAGCACCAATTAGACTAGTTAGGAGTTAGGGACCTGATAAACTGGTAACAGAGTCCCTTTAAGAGCTCTTCAAAAGTTTTTCCCACAATGGATGTTAAGCTTACTGGTCTATAATTACTTTGTATTGAACTTACTACTTATAGAAAACTCAATGACATTCATGGGGTCTCTGTCACCAATGAAAAACCCGATAGATTTTTAATTGCCTATAAAGAATTTGATTCATCATATACTTTAGTTATGTAAACTTAAATAATAAACAAGTGAATAAACTAAAGCAACAAATAGCAAGGCACTGCTGAGATTTGAACTCAGGATCTCCTGTTTACTAGACAGGCGCTTTAACCAACTAAGCCACAGCACCAAAGCACTTTTCTTCTCACGGTGTCCTACCACACAGCTTAGTTCAGAGCAAAAGACTGATCTCATATCTTAGGCTAGCCCCTTAGGTGTAGTTGGCAGAAGTCTTAACAGGCAGGGTACATAAGTTGTGATGGCCGAGTGGTTAAGGCGTTGGATTTGAAATCCAATGGGGTCTCCCTGCACAGGTTCAAGTCCTGTTCACAACGTTCTATTTTAAGAAGAGAACTTCCAGAAACTTATTAAAGTTTGTCACCTATAGAAAGAGTTATTTTAATTCCATCCTCTTTATCACTGATTAATTACATTAATAATAGTGGTTCCAGCTGTGCCCCTGGCTTACAACTCTGAAAAGCGAGCAATATTTAGAGTATAAATCACTATAACTACAGCATCCCATTTGTCCAGACTTTTATTTTCCTCTTGATAAAAACAAATCAGGTTGGTTGGACAACTTCTGTCCTTAGTAAATCTCTGCTTGCTGTCAATTATAATACTATTTTCTGTCACATACTCCTGTATATAGTCCCTTAAATGGACTCTGTCACCAGTTTATCAATTCCCAATTTCCTAACTAGCCTAATAGGCGCTATGATGCTGATAACTACAGTGTGATTTGTTGTTTTTTTTTAAAAAAAACGTTTATTTGCAAAGTTATGAGCATTTATCTATATATACTAATGTAGCTCTAATAGCCAAATAGGAGATGACTCCTTTTTACTCTGGGCAGCTAATGTTTTCTGTATGACGCTGTCCAATCAGCATACAACTTCTCCCCCTTCCCTGTCCAGCAACACAGTGTGATCATATAGTAAACTGCGTCCATTCCCGACTGTGTTTTCAACAGGTGATATCTTCGGTTCTGTCACAGCTAGAACTGTGATTTTGGTGTCATATGAAAGAGTAGAATCCAGTCTTTCAAATGCCACAAAATCTGCTGTTTTAGGTGGCCCACAGCCCGAGATATGGCTGTTTGAATTGATCCTCCTTCCCTGTAGCTTGAGTTTCACAATGTGTGTGAAGCAACTTCATGCTGATAGGACAGCATCAGATGCTGAGAGTCAGCTCCACCTCAGGAGAATTGCTGCTGTTACCTCCCAGATGTCTAATAAAGGCTAAATTACATATTTAGAAAATGCTCATAATTTTGCAAATAATAAACATTTTTTTTTACTACAAATCACCCTGTAGTTATCAGCAGCAAAGCACCAATTAGACTAGTTAGGAGTTAGGGACCTGATAAACTGGTAACAGAGTCCCTTTAAGAGCTCTTCAAAAGTTTTTCCCACAATGGATGTTAAGCTTACTGGTCTATAATTACTTTGTATTGAACTTACTACTTATGGAAAACTCAATGACATTCATGGGGTCTCTGTCACCAATGAAAAACCCGATAGATTTTTAATTGCCTATAAAGAATTTGATTCATCATATACTTTAGTTATGTAAACTTAAATAATAAACAAGTGAATAAACTAAAGCAACAAATAGCAAGGCACTGCTGAGATTTGAACTCAGGATCTCCTGTTTACTAGACAGGCGCTTTAACCAACTAAGCCACAGCACCAAAGTACTTTTCTTCTCACGGTGTCCTACCACACAGCTCAGTTCAGAGCAAAAGACTGATCTCATATCTTAGGCTAGCCCCTTAGGTGTAGTTGGCAGAAGTCTTAACAGGCAGGGTACATAAGTTGTGATGGCCGAGTGGTTAAGGCGTTGGATTTGAAATCCAATGGGGTCTCCCTGCACAGGTTCAAGTCGTGTTCACAACGTTCTATTTTAAGAAGAGAACTTCCAGAAACATATTAAAGTTTGTCACCTATAGAAAGAGTTATTTTAATTCCATCCTCTTTATCACTGATTAATTACATTAATAATAGTGGTTCCAGCTGTGCCCCTGGCTTACAACTCTGAAAAGTGAGCAATATTTAGAGTATAAATCACTATAACTACAGCATCCCATTTGTCCAGACTTTTATTTTCCTCTTGATAAAAACAAATCAGGTTGGTTGGACAACTTCTGTCCTTAGTAAATCTCTGCTTGCTGTCAATTATAATACTATTTTCTGTCACATACTCCTGTATATAGTCCCTTAAATGGACTCTGTCACCAGTTTATCAATTCCCAATTTCCTAACTAGCCTAATAGGCGCTATGATGCTGATAACTACAGTGTGATTTGTTGTTTTTTTTTTAAAAAAACGTTTATTTGCAAAGTTATGAGCATTTATCTATATATACTAATGTAGCTCTAATAGCCAAATAGGAGATGACTCCTTTTTACTCTGGGCAGCTAATGTTTTCTGTATGACGCTGTCCAATCAGCATACAACTTCTCCCCCTTCCCTGTCCAGCAACACAGTGTGATCATATAGTAAACTGCGTCCATTCCCGACTGTGTTTTCAACAGGTGATATCTTCGGTTCTGTCACAGCTAGAACTGTGATTTTGGTGTCATATGAAAGAGTAGAATCAAGTCTTTCAAATGCCACAAAATCTGCTGTTTTAGGTGGCCCACAGCCCGAGATATGGCTGTTTGAATTGATCCTCCTTCCCTGTAGCTTGAGTTTCACAATGTGTGTGAAGCAACTTCATGCTGATAGGACAGCATCAGATGCTGAGAGTCAGCTCCACCTCAGGAGAATTGCTGCTGTTACCTCCCAGATGTCTAATAAAGGCTAAATTACATATTTAGAAAATTCTCATAATTTTGCAAATAATAAAATTTTTTTTTACTACAAATCACCCTGTAGTTATCAGCAGCAAAGCACCAATTAGACTAGTTAGGAGTTAGGAACCTGATAAACTGGTAACAGAGTCCCTTTAAGAGCTCTTCAAAAGTTTTTCCCACAATGGATGTTAAGCTTACTGGTCTATAATTACTTTGTATTGAACTTACTACTTATAGAAAACTTAATGACATTCATGGGGTCTCTGTCACCAATGAAAAACCCGATAGATTTTTAATTGCCTATAAAGAATTTGATTCATCATATACTTTAGTTATGTAAACTTAAATAATAAACAAGTGAATAAACTAAAGCAACAAATAGCAAGGCACTGCTGAGATTTGAACTCAGGATCTCCTGTTTACTAGACAGGCGCTTTAACCAACTAAGCCACAGCACCAAAGCACATTTCTTCTCACGGTGTCCTACCACACAGCTCAGTTCAGAGCAAAAGACTGATCTCATATCTTAGGCTAGCCCCTTAGGTGTAGTTGGCAGAAGTCTTAACAGGCAGGGTACATAAGTTGTGATGGCCGAGTGGTTAAGGCGTTGGATTTGAAATCCAATGGGGTCTCCCTGCACAGGTTCAAGTCCTGTTCACAACGTTCTATTTTAAGAAGAGAACTTCCAGAAACATATTAAAGTTTGTCACCTATAGAAAGAGTTATTTTAATTCCATCCTCTTTATCACTGATTAATTACATTAATAATAGTGGTTCCAGCTGTGCCCCTGGCTTACAACTCTGAAAAGCGAGCAATATTTAGAGTATAAATCACTATAACTACAGCATCCCATTTGTCCAGACTTTTATTTTCCTCTTGATAAAAACAAATCAGGTTGGTTGGACAACTTCTGTCCTTAGTAAATCTCTGCTTGCTGTCAATTATAATACTATTTTCTGTCACATACTCCTGTATATAGTCCCTTAAATGGACTCTGTCACCAGTTTATCAATTCCCAATTTCCTAACTAGCCTAATAGGCGCTATGATGCTGATAACTACAGTGTGATTTGTTGTTTTTTTTTAAAAAAAACGTTTATTTGCAAAGTTATGAGCATTTATCTATATATACTAATGTAGCTCTAATAGCCAAATAGGAGATGACTCCTTTTTACTCTGGGCAGCTAATGTTTTCTGTATGACGCTGTCCAATCAGCATACAACTTCTCCCCCTTCCCTGTCCAGCAACACAGTGTGATCATATAGTAAACTGCGTCCATTCCCGACTGTGTTTTCAACAGGTGATATCTTCGGTTCTGTCACAGCTAGAACTGTGATTTTGGTGTCATATGAAAGAGTAGAATCCAGTCTTTCAAATGCCACCAAATCTGCTTTTTTTAGGTGGCCCACAGCCCGAGATATGGCTGTTTGAATTGATCCTCCTTCCCTGTAGCTTGAGTTTCACAATGTGTGTGAAGCAACTTCATGCTGATAGGACAGCATCAGATACTGAGAGTCAGCTCCACCTCAGGAGAATTGCTGCTGTTACCTCCCAGATGTCTAATAAAGGCTAAATTACATATTTAGAAAATGCTCATAATTTTGCAAATAATAAACATTTTTTTTACTACAAATCACCCTGTAGTTATCAGCAGCAAAGCACCAATTAGACTAGTTAGGAGTTAGGGACCTGATAAACTGGTAACAGAGTCCCTTTAAGAGCTCTTCAAAAGTTTTTCCCACAATGGATGTTAAGCTTACTGGTCTATAATTACTTTGTATTGAACTTACTACTTATAGAAAACTCAATGACATTCATGGGGTCTCTGTCACCAATGAAAAACCCGATAGATTTTTAATTGCCTATAAAGAATTTGATTCATCATATACTTTAGTTATGTAAACTTAAATAATAAACAAGTGAATAAACTAAAGCAACAAATAGCAAGGCACTGCTGAGATTTGAACTCAGGATCTCCTGTTTACTAGACAGGCGCTTTAACCAACTAAGCCACAGCACCAAAGCACTTTTCTTCTCACGGTGTCCTACCACACAGCTTAGTTCAGAGCAAAAGACTGATCTCATATCTTAGGCTAGCCCCTTAGGTGTAGTTGGCAGAAGTCTTAACAGGCAGGGTACATAAGTTGTGATGGCCGAGTGGTTAAGGCGTTGGATTTGAAATCCAATGGGGTCTCCCTGCACAGGTTCAAGTCCTGTTCACAACGTTCTATTTTAAGAAGAGAACTTCCAGAAACATATTAAAGTTTGTCACCTATAGAAAGAGTTATTTTAATTCCATCCTCTTTATCACTGATTAATTACATTAATAATAGTGGTTCCAGCTGTGCCCCTGGCTTACAACTCTGAAAAGCGAGCAATATTTAGAGTATAAATCACTATAACTACAGCATCCCATTTGTCCAGACTTTTATTTTCCTCTTGATAAAAACAAATCAGGTTGGTTGGACAACTTCTGTCCTTAGTAAATCTCTGCTTGCTGTCAATTATAATACTATTTTCTGTCACATACTCCTGTATATAGTCCCTTAAATGGACTCTGTCACCAGTTTATCAATTCCCAATTTCCTAACTAGCCTAATAGGCGCTATGATGCTGATAACTACAGTGTGATTTGTTGTTTTTTTTAAAAAAAAACGTTTATTTGCAAAGTTATGAGCATTTATCTATATATACTAATGTAGCTCTAATAGCCAAATAGGAGATGACTCCTTTTTACTCTGGGCAGCTAATGTTTTCTGTATGACGCTGTCCAATCAGCATACAACTTCTCCCCCTTCCCTGTCCAGCAACACAGTGTGATCATATAGTAAACTGCGTCCATTCCCGACTGTGTTTTCAACAGGTGATATCTTCGGTTCTGTCACAGCTAGAACTGTGATTTTGGTGTCATATGAAAGAGTAGAATCCAGTCTTTCAAATGCCACAAAATCTGCTGTTTTAGGTGGCCCACAGCCCGAGATATGGCTGTTTGAATTGATCCTCCTTCCCTGTAGCTTGAGTTTCACAATGTGTGTGAAGCAACTTCATGCTGATAGGACAGCATCAGATGCTGAGAGTCAGCTCCACCTCAGGAGAATTGCTGCTGTTACCTCCCAGATGTCTAATAAAGGCTAAATTACATATTTAGAAAATTCTCATAATTTTGCAAATAATAAAAAATTTTTTTACTACAAATCACACTGTAGTTATCAGCAGCAAAGCACCAATTAGACTAGTTAGGAGTTAGGGACCTGATAAACTGGTAACAGAGTCCCTTTAAGAGCTCTTCAAAAGTTTTTCCCACAATGGATGTTAAGCTTACTGGTCTATAATTACTTTGTATTGAACTTACTACTTATAGAAAACTCAATGACATTCATGGGGTCTCTGTCACCAATGAAAAACCCGATAGATTTTTAATTGCCTATAAAGAATTTGATTCATCATATACTTTAGTTATGTAAACTTAAATAATAAACAAGTGAATAAACTAAAGCAACAAATAGCAAGGCACTGCTGAGATTTGAACTCAGGATCTCCTGTTTACTAGACAGGCGCTTTAACCAACTAAGCCACAGCACCAAAGCACTTTTCTTCTCACGGTGTCCTACCACACAGCTCAGTTCAGAGCAAAAGACTGATCTCATATCTTAGGCTAGCCCCTTAGGTGTAGTTGGCAGAAGTCTTAACAGGCAGGGTACATATGTTGTGATGGCCGAGTGGTTAAGGCGTTGGATTTGAAATCCAATGGGGTCTCCCTGCACAGGTTCAAGTCGTGTTCACAGCGTTCTATTTTAAGAAGAGAACTTCCAGAAACATATTAAAGTTTGTCACCTATAGAAAGAGTTATTTTAATTCCATCCTCTTTATCACTGATTAATTACATTAATAATAGTGGTTCCAGCTGTGCCCCTGGCTTACAACTCTGAAAAGTGAGCAATATTTAGAGTATAAATCACTATAACTACAGCATCCCATTTGTCCAGACTTTTATTTTCCTCTTGATAAAAACAAATCAGGTTGGTTGGACAACTTCTGTCCTTAGTAAATCTCTGCTTGCTGTCAATTATAATACTATTTTCTGTCACATACTCCTGTATATAGTCCCTTAAATGGACTCTGTCACCAGTTTATCAATTCCCAATTTCCTAACTAGCCTAATAGGCGCTATGATGCTGATAACTACAGTGTGATTTGTTGTTTTTTTTAAAAAAAAACGTTTATTTGCAAAGTTATGAGCATTTATCTATATATACTAATGTAGCTCTAATAGCCAAATAGGAGATGACTCCTTTTTACTCTGGGCAGCTAATGTTTTCTGTATGACGCTGTCCAATCAGCATACAACTTCTCCCCCTTCCCTGTCCAGCAACACAGTGTGATCATATAGTAAACTGCGTCCATTCCCGACTGTGTTTTCAACAGGTGATATCTTCGGTTCTGTCACAGCTAGAACTGTGATTTTGGTGTCATATGAAAGAGTAGAATCCAGTCTTTCAAATGCCACAAAATCTGCTGTTTTAGGTGGCCCACAGCCCGAGATATGGCTGTTTGAATTGATCCTCCTTCCCTGTAGCTTGAGTTTCACAATGTGTGTGAAGCAACTTCATGCTGATAGGACAGCATCAGATGCTGAGAGTCAGCTCCACCTCAGGAGAATTGCTGCTGTTACCTCCCAGATGTCTAATAAAGGCTAAATTACATATTTAGAAAATTCTCATAATTTTGCAAATAATAAAAATTTTTTTTACTACAAATCACACTGTAGTTATCAGCAGCAAAGCACCAATTAGACTAGTTAGGAGTTAGGGACCTGATAAACTGGTAACAGAGTCCCTTTAAGAGCTCTTCAAAAGTTTTTCCCACAATGGATGTTAAGCTTACTGGTCTATAATTACTTTGTATTGAACTTACTACTTATAGAAAACTCAATGACATTCATGGGGTCTCTGTCACCAATGAAAAACCCGATAGATTTTTAATTGCCTATAAAGAATTTGATTCATCATATACTTTAGTTATGTAAACTTAAATAATAAACAAGTGAATAAACTAAAGCAACAAATAGCAAGGCACTGCTGAGATTTGAACTCAGGATCTCCTGTTTACTAGACAGGCGCTTTAACCAACTAAGCCACAGCACCAAAGCACTTTTCTTCTCACGGTGTCCTACCACACAGCTCAGTTCAGAGCAAAAGACTGATCTCATATCTTAGGCTAGCCCCTTAGGTGTAGTTGGCAGAAGTCTTAACAGGCAGGGTACATAAGTTGTGATGGCCGAGTGGTTAAGGTGTTGGATTTGAAATCCAATGGGGTCTCCCTGCACAGGTTCAAGTCCTGTTCACAACGTTCTATTTTAAGAAGAGAACTTCCAGAAACATATTAAAGTTTGTCACCTATAGAAAGAGTTATTTTAATTCCATCCTCTTTATCACTGATTAATTACATTAATAATAGTGGTTCCAGCTGTGCCCCTGGCTTACAACTCTGAAAAGCGAGCAATATTTAGAGTATAAATCACTATAACTACAGCATCCCATTTGTCCAGACTTTTATTTTCCTCTTGATAAAAACAAATCAGGTTGGTTGGACAACTTCTGTCCTTAGTAAATCTCTGCTTGCTGTCAATTATAATACTATTTTCTGTCACATACTCCTGTATATAGTCCCTTAAATGGACTCTGTCACCAGTTTATCAATTCCCAATTTCCTAACTAGCCTAATAGGCGCTATGATGCTGATAACTACAGTGTGATTTGTTGTTTTTTTTTAAAAAAAACGTTTATTTGCAAAGTTATGAGCATTTATCTATATATACTAATGTAGCTCTAATAGCCAAATAGGAGATGACTCCTTTTTACTCTGGGCAGCTAATGTTTTCTGTATGACGCTGTCCAATCAGCATACAACTTCTCCCCCTTCCCTGTCCAGCAACACAGTGTGATCATATAGTAAACTGCGTCCATTCCCGACTGTGTTTTCAACAGGTGATATCTTCGGTTCTGTCACAGCTAGAACTGTGATTTTGGTGTCATATGAAAGAGTAGAATCCAGTCTTTCAAATGCCACAAAATCTGCTGTTTTAGGTGGCCCACAGCCCGAGATATGGCTGTTTGAATTGATCCTCCTTCCCTGTAGCTTGAGTTTCACAATGTGTGTGAAGCAACTTCATGCTGATAGGACAGCATCAGATGCTGAGAGTCAGCTCCACCTCAGGAGAATTGCTGCTGTTACCTCCCAGATGTCTAATAAAGGCTAAATTACATATTTAGAAAATTCTCATAATTTTGCAAATAATAAACATTTTTTTTACTACAAATCACCCTGTAGTTATCAGCAGCAAAGCACCAATTAGACTAGTTAGGAGTTAGGGACCTGATAAACTGGTAACAGAGTCCCTTTAAGAGCTCTTCAAAAGTTTTTCCCACAATGGATGTTAAGCTTACTGGTCTATAATTACTTTGTATTGAACTTACTACTTATAGAAAACTTAATGACATTCATGGGGTCTCTGTCACCAATGAAAAACCCGATAGATTTTTAATTGCCTATAAAGAATTTGATTCATCATATACTTTAGTTATGTAAACTTAAATAATAAACAAGTGAATAAACTAAAGCAACAAATAGCAAGGCACTGCTGAGATTTGAACTCAGGATCTCCTGTTTACTAGACAGGCGCTTTAACCAACTAAGCCACAGCACCAAAGCACTTTTCTTCTCACGGTGTCCTACCACACAGCTCAGTTCAGAGCAAAAGACTGATCTCATATCTTAGGCTAGCCCCTTAGGTGTAGTTGGCAGAAGTCTTAACAGTGAGGGTACATAAGTTGTGATGGCCGAGTGGTTAAGGCGTTGGATTTGAAATCCAATGGGGTCTCCCTGCACAGGTTCAAGTTCTGTTCACAATGTTCTATTTTAAGAAGAGAACTTCCAGAAACATATTAAAGTTTGTCACCTATAGAAAGAGTTATTTTAATTCCATCCTCTTTATCACTGATTAATTACATTAATAATAGTGGTTCCAGCTGTGCCCCTGGCTTACAACTCTGAAAAGCGAGCAATATTTAGAGTATAAATCACTATAACTACAGCATCCCATTTGTCCAGACTTTTATTTTCCTCTTGATAAAAACAAATCAGGTTGGTTGGACAACTTCTGTCCTTAGTAAATCTCTGCTTGCTTGTCAATTATAATACTATTTTCTGTCACATACTCCTGTATATAGTCCCTTAAATGGACTCTGTCACCAGTTTATCAATTCCCAATTTTCTAACTAGCCTAATAGGCGCTATGATGCTGATAACTACAGTGTGATTTTTTTTTTTTTTTTTAAAAAACGTTTATTTGCAAAGTTATGAGCATTTATCTATATATGCTAATGTAGCTCTAATAGCCAAATAGGAGATGACTCCTTTTTACTCTGGGCAGCTAATGTTTTCTGTATGACGCTGTCCAATCAGCATACAACTTCTCCCCCTTCCCTGTCCAGCAACACAGTGTGATCATATAGTACACTGCGTCCATTCCCGACTGTGTTTTCAACAGGTGATATCTTCGGTTCTGTCACAGCTAGAACTGTGATTTTGGTGTCATATGAAAGAGTAGAATCCAGTCTTTCAAATGCCACCAAATCTGCTTTTTTTAGGTGGCCCACAGCCCGAGATATGGCTGTTTGAATTGATCCTCCTTCCCTGTAGCTTGAGTTTCACAATGTGTGTGAAGCAACTTCATGCTGATAGGACAGCATCAGATGCTGAGAGTCAGCTCCACCTCAGGAGAATTGCTGCTGTTACCTCCCAGATGTCTAATAAAGGCTAAATTACATATTTAGAAAATGCTCATAATTTTGCAAATAATAAACATTTTTTTTACTACAAATCACCCTGTAGTTATCAGCAGCAAAGCACCAATTAGACTAGTTAGGAGTTAGGGACCTGATAAACTGGTAACAGAGTCCCTTTAAGAGCTCTTCAAAAGTTTTTCCCACAATGGATGTTAAGCTTACTGGTCTATAATTACTTTGTATTGAACTTACTACTTATAGAAAACTCAATGACATTCATGGGGTCTCTGTCACCAATGAAAAACCCGATAGATTTTTAATTGCCTATAAAGAATTTGATTCATCATATACTTTAGTTATGTAAACTTAAATAATAAACAAGTGAATAAACTAAAGCAACAAATAGCAAGGCACTGCTGAGATTTGAACTCAGGATCTCCTGTTTACTAGACAGGCGCTTTAACCAACTAAGCCACAGCACCAAAGCACTTTTCTTCTCACGGTGTCCTACCACACAGCTCAGTTCAGAGCAAAAGACTGATCTCATATCTTAGGCTAGCCCCTTAGGTGTAGTTGGCAGAAGTCTTAACAGGCAGGGTACATATGTTGTGATGGCCGAGTGGTTAAGGCGTTGGATTTGAAATCCAATGGGGTCTCCCTGCACAGGTTCAAGTCGTGTTCACAGCGTTCTATTTTAAGAAGAGAACTTCCAGAAACATATTAAAGTTTGTCACCTACAGAAAGAGTTATTTTAATTCCATCCTCTTTATCACTGATTAATTACATTAATAATAGTGGTTCCAGCTGTGCCCCTGGCTTACAACTCTGAAAAGTGAGCAATATTTAGAGTATAAATCACTATAACTACAGCATCCCATTTGTCCAGACTTTTATTTTCCTCTTGATAAAAACAAATCAGGTTGGTTGGACAACTTCTGTCCTTAGTAAATCTCTGCTTGCTGTCAATTATAATACTATTTTCTGTCACATACTCCTGTATATAGTCCCTTAAATGGACTCTGTCACCAGTTTATCAATTCCCAATTTCCTAACTAGCCTAATAGGCGCTATGATGCTGATAACTACAGTGTGATTTTTTATTTTTTTTTAAAAAAACGTTTATTTGCAAAGTTATGAGCATTTATCTATATATGCTAATGTAGCTCTAATAGCCAAATAGGAGATGACTCCTTTTTACTCTGGGCAGCTAATGTTTTCTGTATGACGCTGTCCAATCAGCATACAACTTCTCCCCCTTCCCTGTCCAGCAACACAGTGTGATCATATAGTACACTGCGTCCATTCCCGACTGTGTTTTCAACAGGTGATATCTTCGGTTCTGTCACAGCTAGAACTGTGATTTTGGTGTCATATGAAAGAGTAGAATCCAGTCTTTCAAATGCCACCAAATCTGCTTTTTTAGGTGGCCCACAGCCCGAGATATGGCTGTTTGAATTGATCCTCCTTCCCTGTAGCTTGAGTTTCACAATGTGTGTGAAGCAACTTCATGCTGATAGGACAGCATCAGATGCTGAGAGTCAGCTCCACCTCAGGAGAATTGCTGCTGTTACCTCCCAGATGTCTAATAAAGGCTAAATTACATATTTAGAAAATGCTCATAATTTTGCAAATAATAAACATTTTTTTTACTACAAATCACCCTGTAGTTATCAGCAGCAAAGCACCAATTAGACTAGTTAGGAGTTAGGGACCTGATAAACTGGTAACAGAGTCCCTTTAAGAGCTCTTCAAAAGTTTTTCCCACAATGGATGTTAAGCTTACTGGTCTATAATTACTTTGTATTGAACTTACTACTTATAGAAAACTCAATGACATTCATGGGGTCTCTGTCACCAATGAAAAACCCGATAGATTTTTAATTGCCTATAAAGAATTTGATTCATCATATACTTTAGTTATGTAAACTTAAATAATAAACAAGTGAATAAACTAAAGCAACAAATAGCAAGGCACTGCTGAGATTTGAACTCAGGATCTCCTGTTTACTAGACAGGCGCTTTAACCAACTAAGCCACAGCACCAAAGCACTTTTCTTCTCACGGTGTCCTACCACACAGCTCAGTTCAGAGCAAAAGACTGATCTCATATCTTAGGCTAGCCCCTTAGGTGTAGTTGGCAGAAGTCTTAACAGGCAGGGTACATATGTTGTGATGGCCGAGTGGTTAAGGCGTTGGATTTGAAATCCAATGGGGTCTCCCTGCACAGGTTCAAGTCGTGTTCACAGCGTTCTATTTTAAGAAGAGAACTTCCAGAAACATATTAAAGTTTGTCACCTACAGAAAGAGTTATTTTAATTCCATCCTCTTTATCACTGATTAATTACATTAATAATAGTGGTTCCAGCTGTGCCCCTGGCTTACAACTCTGAAAAGTGAGCAATATTTAGAGTATAAATCACTATAACTACAGCATCCCATTTGTCCAGACTTTTATTTTCCTCTTGATAAAAACAAATCAGGTTGGTTGGACAACTTCTGTCCTTAGTAAATCTCTGCTTGCTGTCAATTATAATACTATTTTCTGTCACATACTCCTGTATATAGTCCCTTAAATGGACTCTGTCACCAGTTTATCAATTCCCAATTTCCTAACTAGCCTAATAGGCGCTATGATGCTGATAACTACAGTGTGATTTTTTATTTTTTTTTAAAAAAACGTTTATTTGCAAAGTTATGAGCATTTATCTATATATGCTAATGTAGCTCTAATAGCCAAATAGGAGATGACTCCTTTTTACTCTGGGCAGCTAATGTTTTCTGTATGACGCTGTCCAATCAGCATACAACTTCTCCCCCTTCCCTGTCCAGCAACACAGTGTGATCATATAGTACACTGCGTCCATTCCCGACTGTGTTTTCAACAGGTGATATCTTCGGTTCTGTCACAGCTAGAACTGTGATTTTGGTGTCATATGAAAGAGTAGAATCCAGTCTTTCAAATGCCACCAAATCTGCTTTTTTAGGTGGCCCACAGCCCGAGATATGGCTGTTTGAATTGATCCTCCTTCCCTGTAGCTTGAGTTTCACAATGTGTGTGAAGCAACTTCATGCTGATAGGACAGCATCAGATGCTGAGAGTCAGCTCCACCTCAGGAGAATTGCTGCTGTTACCTCCCAGATGTCTAATAAAGGCTAAATTACATATTTAGAAAATGCTCATAATTTTGCAAATAATAAACATTTTTTTTACTACAAATCACCCTGTAGTTATCAGCAGCAAAGCACCAATTAGACTAGTTAGGAGTTAGGGACCTGATAAACTGGTAACAGAGTCCCTTTAAGAGCTCTTCAAAAGTTTTTCCCACAATGGATGTTAAGCTTACTGGTCTATAATTACTTTGTATTGAACTTACTACTTATAGAAAACTCAATGACATTCATGGGGTCTCTGTCACCAATGAAAAACCCGATAGATTTTTAATTGCCTATAAAGAATTTGATTCATCATATACTTTAGTTATGTAAACTTAAATAATAAACAAGTGAATAAACTAAAGCAACAAATAGCAAGGCACTGCTGAGATTTGAACTCAGGATCTCCTGTTTACTAGACAGGCGCTTTAACCAACTAAGCCACAGCACCAAAGCACTTTTCTTCTCACGGTGTCCTACCACACAGCTCAGTTCAGAGCAAAAGACTGATCTCATATCTTAGGCTAGCCCCTTAGGTGTAGTTGGCAGAAGTCTTAACAGGCAGGGTACATATGTTGTGATGGCCGAGTGGTTAAGGCGTTGGATTTGAAATCCAATGGGGTCTCCCTGCACAGGTTCAAGTCGTGTTCACAGCGTTCTATTTTAAGAAGAGAACTTCCAGAAACATATTAAAGTTTGTCACCTATAGAAAGAGTTATTTTAATTCCATCCTCTTTATCACTGATTAATTACATTAATAATAGTGGTTCCAGCTGTGCCCCTGGCTTACAACTCTGAAAAGTGAGCAATATTTAGAGTATAAATCACTATAACTACAGCATCCCATTTGTCCAGACTTTTATTTTCCTCTTGATAAAAACAAATCAGGTTGGTTGGACAACTTCTGTCCTTAGTAAATCTCTGCTTGCTGTCAATTATAATACTATTTTCTGTCACATACTCCTGTATATAGTCCCTTAAATGGACTCTGTCACCAGTTTATCAATTCCCAATTTCCTAACTAGCCTAATAGGCGCTATGATGCTGATAACTACAGTGTGATTTTTTATTTTTTTTTAAAAAAACGTTTATTTGCAAAGTTATGAGCATTTATCTATATATGCTAATGTAGCTCTAATAGCCAAATAGGAGATGACTCCTTTTTACTCTGGGCAGCTAATGTTTTCTGTATGACGCTGTCCAATCAGCATACAACTTCTCCCCCTTCCCTGTCCAGCAACACAGTGTGATCATATAGTACACTGCGTCCATTCCCGACTGTGTTTTCAACAGGTGATATCTTCGGTTCTGTCACAGCTAGAACTGTGATTTTGGTGTCATATGAAAGAGTAGAATCCAGTCTTTCAAATGCCACCAAATCTGCTTTTTTAGGTGGCCCACAGCCCGAGATATGGCTGTTTGAATTGATCCTCCTTCCCTGTAGCTTGAGTTTCACAATGTGTGTGAAGCAACTTCATGCTGATAGGACAGCATCAGATGCTGAGAGTCAGCTCCACCTCAGGAGAATTGCTGCTGTTACCTCCCAGATGTCTAATAAAGGCTAAATTACATATTTAGAAAATGCTCATAATTTTGCAAATAATAAACATTTTTTTTACTACAAATCACCCTGTAGTTATCAGCAGCAAAGCACCAATTAGACTAGTTAGGAGTTAGGGACCTGATAAACTGGTAACAGAGTCCCTTTAAGAGCTCTTCAAAAGTTTTTCCCACAATGGATGTTAAGCTTACTGGTCTATAATTACTTTGTATTGAACTTACTACTTATAGAAAACTCAATGACATTCATGGGGTCTCTGTCACCAATGAAAAACCCGATAGATTTTTAATTGCCTATAAAGAATTTGATTCATCATATACTTTAGTTATGTAAACTTAAATAATAAACAAGTGAATAAACTAAAGCAACAAATAGCAAGGCACTGCTGAGATTTGAACTCAGGATCTCCTGTTTACTAGACAGGCGCTTTAACCAACTAAGCCACAGCACCAAAGCACTTTTCTTCTCACGGTGTCCTACCACACAGCTCAGTTCAGAGCAAAAGACTGATCTCATATCTTAGGCTAGCCCCTTAGGTGTAGTTGGCAGAAGTCTTAACAGGCAGGGTACATATGTTGTGATGGCCGAGTGGTTAAGGCGTTGGATTTGAAATCCAATGGGGTCTCCCTGCACAGGTTCAAGTCGTGTTCACAGCGTTCTATTTTAAGAAGAGAACTTCCAGAAACATATTAAAGTTTGTCACCTATAGAAAGAGTTATTTTAATTCCATCCTCTTTATCACTGATTAATTACATTAATAATAGTGGTTCCAGCTGTGCCCCTGGCTTACAACTCTGAAAAGTGAGCAATATTTAGAGTATAAATCACTATAACTACAGCATCCCATTTGTCCAGACTTTTATTTTCCTCTTGATAAAAACAAATCAGGTTGGTTGGACAACTTCTGTCCTTAGTAAATCTCTGCTTGCTGTCAATTATAATACTATTTTCTGTCACATACTCCTGTATATAGTCCCTTAAATGGACTCTGTCACCAGTTTATCAATTCCCAATTTCCTAACTAGCCTAATAGGCGCTATGATGCTGATAACTACAGTGTGATTTTTTATTTTTTTTTAAAAAAACGTTTATTTGCAAAGTTATGAGCATTTATCTATATATGCTAATGTAGCTCTAATAGCCAAATAGGAGATGACTCCTTTTTACTCTGGGCAGCTAATGTTTTCTGTATGACGCTGTCCAATCAGCATACAACTTCTCCCCCTTCCCTGTCCAGCAACACAGTGTGATCATATAGTACACTGCGTCCATTCCCGACTGTGTTTTCAACAGGTGATATCTTCGGTTCTGTCACAGCTAGAACTGTGATTTTGGTGTCATATGAAAGAGTAGAATCCAGTCTTTCAAATGCCACCAAATCTGCTTTTTTAGGTGGCCCACAGCCCGAGATATGGCTGTTTGAATTGATCCTCCTTCCCTGTAGCTTGAGTTTCACAATGTGTGTGAAGCAACTTCATGCTGATAGGACAGCATCAGATGCTGAGAGTCAGCTCCACCTCAGGAGAATTGCTGCTGTTACCTCCCAGATGTCTAATAAAGGCTAAATTACATATTTAGAAAATGCTCATAATTTTGCAAATAATAAACATTTTTTTTACTACAAATCACCCTGTAGTTATCAGCAGCAAAGCACCAATTAGACTAGTTAGGAGTTAGGGACCTGATAAACTGGTAACAGAGTCCCTTTAAGAGCTCTTCAAAAGTTTTTCCCACAATGGATGTTAAGCTTACTGGTCTATAATTACTTTGTATTGAACTTACTACTTATAGAAAACTCAATGACATTCATGGGGTCTCTGTCACCAATGAAAAACCCGATAGATTTTTAATTGCCTATAAAGAATTTGATTCATCATATACTTTAGTTATGTAAACTTAAATAATAAACAAGTGAATAAACTAAAGCAACAAATAGCAAGGCACTGCTGAGATTTGAACTCAGGATCTCCTGTTTACTAGACAGGCACTTTAACCAACTAAGCCACAGCACCAAAGCACTTTTCTTCTCACGGTGTCCTACCACACAGCTCAGTTCAGAGCAAAAGACTGATCTCATATTTTAGGCTAGCCCCTTAGGTGGAGTTGCCAGAAGTCTTAACAGTCAGGGTAGATAAGTTGTGATGGCTGAGTGGTTAAGGCGTTGGATTTGAAATCCAATGGGGTCTCCCTGCACAGGTTCAAGTCGTGTTCACAACGTTCTATTTTAAAAAGAGAACTTCCAGAAACATATTAAAGTTTGTCACCTATAGAAAGAGTTATTTTAATTCCATCCTCTTTATCACTGATTAATTACATTAATAATAGTGGTTCCAGCTGTGCCCCTAGCTTACAACTCTGAAAAGCGAGCAATATTTAGTGTATAAATCACTATAACTACAGCATCCCATTTGTCCAGACTTTTATTTTCCTCTTGATAAAAACAAATCAGGTTGGTTGGACAACTTCTGTCCTTAGTAAATCTCTGCTTGCTGTCAATTATAATACTATTTTCTGTCACATACTCCTGTATATAGTCCCTTAAATGGACTCTGTCACCAGTTTATCAATTCCCAATTTCCTAACTAGCCTAATAGGCGCTATGATGCTGATAACTACAGTGTGATTTGTTTTTTGTTTTTAAAAAAAAACGTTTATTTGCAAAGTTATGAGCATTTATCTATATATACTAATGTAGCTCTAATAGCCAAATAGGGGATGACTCCTTTTTACTCTGGGCAGCTAATGTTTTCTGTATGACGCTGTCCAATCAGCATACAACTTCTCCCCCTTCCCTGTCCAGCAACACAGTGTGATCATATAGTACACTGCGTCCATTCCCGACTGTGTTTTCAACAGGTGATATCTTCGGTTCTGTCACAGCTAGAACTGTGATTTTGGTGTCATATGAAAGAGTAGAATCCAGTCTTTCAAATGCCACCAAATCTGCTTTTTTAGGTGGCCCACAGCCCGAGATATGGCTGTTTGAATTGATCCTCCTTCCCTGTAGCTTGAGTTTCACAATGTGTGTGAAGCAACTTCATGCTGATAGGACAGCATCAGATGCTGAGAGTCAGCTCCACCTCAGGAGAATTGCTGCTGTTACCTCCCAGATGTCTAATAAAGGCTAAATTACATATTTAGAAAATGCTCATAATTTTGCAAATAATAAAAATTTTTTTTACTACAAATCACCCTGTAGTTATCAGCAGCAAAGCACCAATTAGACTAGTTAGGAGTTAGGGACCTGATAAACTGGTAACAGAGTCCCTTTAAGAGCTCTTCAAAAGTTTTTCCCACAATGGATGTTAAGCTTACTGGTCTATAATTACTTTGTATTGAACTTACTACTTATAGAAAACTCAATGACATTCATGGGGTCTCTGTCACCAATGAAAAACCCGATAGATTTTTAATTGCCTATAAAGAATTTGATTCATCATATACTTTAGTTATGTAAACTTAAATAATAAACAAGTGAATAAACTAAAGCAACAAATAGCAAGGCACTGCTGAGATTTGAACTCAGGATCTCCTGTTTACTAGACAGGCGATTTAACCAACTAAGCCACAGCACCAAAGCACTTTTCTTCTCACGGTGTCCTACCACACAGCTCAGTTTAGAGCAAAAGACTGATCTCATATTTTAGGCTAGCCCCTTAGGTGTAGTTGCCAGAAGTCTTAACTGTCAGGGTACATAAGTTGTGATGGCCGAGTGGTTAAGGTGTTGGATTTGAAATCCAATGGGGTCTCCCTGCACAGGTTCAAGTCCTGTTCACAACGTTCTATTTTAAGAAGAGAACTTCCAGAAACATATTAAAGTTTGTCACCTATAGAAAGAGTTATTTTAATTCCATCCTCTTTATCACTGATTAATTACATTAATAATAGTGGTTCCAGCTGTGCCCCTGGCTTACAACTCTGAAAAGCGAGCAATATTTAGAGTATAAATCACTATAACCACAGCATCCCATTTGTCCAGACTTTTATTTTCCTCTTGATAAAAACAAATCAGGTTGCTTGGACAACTTCTGTCCTTAGTAAATCTCTGCTTGCTGTCAATTATAATACTATTTTCTGTCACATACTCCTGTATATAGTCCCTTAAATGGACTCTGTCACCAGTTTATCAATTCCCAATTTCCTAACTAGCCTAAGAGGCGCTATGATGCTGATAACTACAGTGTGATTTGTTGTTTTTTTTTTAAAAACGTTTATTTGCAAAGTTATGAGCATTTATTTATATATACTAATGTAGCTCTAATAGCCAAATAGGAGATGACTCCTTTTTACTCTGGGCAGCTAATGTTTTCTGTATGACGCTGTCCAATCAGCATACAACTTCTCCCCCTTCCCTGTCCAGCAACACAGTGTGATCATATAGTACACTGCGTCCATTCCCGACTGTGTTTTCAACAGGTGATATCGTCGGTTCTGTCACAGCTAGAACTGTGATTTTGGTGTCATATGAAAGAGTAGAATCCAGTCTTTCAAATGCCACCAAATCTGCTTTTTTAGGTGGCCCACAGCCCGATATATGGCTGTTTGAATTGATCCTCCTTCCCTGTAGCTTGAGTTTCACAATGTGTGTGAAGCAACTTCATGCTGATAGGACAGCATCAGATGCTGAGAGTCAGCTCCACCTCAGGAGAATTGCTGCTGTTACCTCCCAGATGTCTAATAAAGGCTAAATTACATATTTAGAAAATGCTCATAATTTTGCAAATAATAAACATTTTTTTTACTACAAATCACCCTGTAGTTATCAGCAGCAAAGCATCAATTAGACTAGTTAGGAGTTAGGGACCTGATAAACTGGTAACAGAGTCCCTTTAAGAGCTCTTCAAAAGTTTTTCCCACAATGGATGTTAAGCTTACTGGTCTATAATTACTTTGTATTGAACTTACTACTTATAGAAAACTCAATGACATTCATGGGGTCTCTGTCACCATTGAAAAACCCGATAGATTTTTAATTGCCTATAAAGAATTTGATTCATCATATACTTTAGTTATGTAAACTTAAATAATAAACAAGTGAATAAACTAAAGCAACAAATAGCAAGGCACTGCTGAGATTTGAACTCAGGATCTCCTGTTTACTAGACAGGCGATTTAACCAACTAAGCCACAGCACCAAAGCACTTTTCTTCTCACGGTGTCCTACCACACAGCTCAGTTTAGAGCAAAAGACTGATCTCATATTTTAGGCTAGCCCCTTAGGTGTAGTTGCCAGAAGTCTTAACTGTCAGGGTACATAAGTTGTGATGGCCGAGTGGTTAAGGTGTTGGATTTGAAGTCCAATGGGGTCTCCCTGCACAGGTTCAAGTCCTGTTCACAACGTTCTATTTTAAGAAGAGAACTTCCAGAAACATATTAAAGTTTGTCACCTATAGAAAGAGTTATTTTAATTCCATCCTCTTTATCACTGATTAATTACATTAATAATAGTGGTTCCAGCTGTGCCCCTGGCTTACAACTCTGAAAAGCGAGCAATATTTAGAGTATAAATCACTATAACCACAGCATCCCATTTGTCCAGACTTTTATTTTCCTCTTGATAAAAACAAATCAGGTTGCTTGGACAACTTCTGTCCTTAGTAAATCTCTGCTTGCTGTCAATTATAATACTATTTTCTGTCACATACTCCTGTATATAGACCCTTAAATGGACTCTGTCACCAGTTTATCAATTCCCAATTTCCTAACTAGCCTAATAGGCGCTATGATGCTGATAACTACAGTGTGATTTGTTGGTTTTTTTTTAAAAACGTTTATTTGCAAAGTTATGAGCATTTATTTATATATACTAATGTAGCTCTAATAGCCAAATAGGAGATGACTCCTTTTTACTCTGGGCAGCTAATGTTTTCTGTATGACGCTGTCCAATCAGCATACAACTTCTCCCCCTTCCCTGTCCAGCAACACAGTGTGATCATATAGTACACTGCGTCCATTCCCGACTGTGTTTTCAACAGGTGATATCTTCGGTTCTGTCACAGCTAGAACTGTGATTTTGGTGTGATAGGAAAGAGTAGAATCCAGTCTTTCAACTGCCACCAAATCTGCTTTTTTAGGTGGCCCACAGCCGGAGATATGGCTGTTTGAATTGATCCTCCTTCACTGTAGCTTGAGTTTCACAATGTGTGTGAAGCAGCTTCATGCTGATAGGACAGCATCAGATGCTGAGAGTCAGCTCCACCTCAGGAGAATTGCTGCTGTTACCTCCCAGATGTCTAATAAAGGCTAAATTACATATTTAGAAAATGCTCATAATTTTGCAAATAATAAACATTTTTTTTACTACAAATCACCCTGTAGTTATCAGCAGCAAAGCACCAATTAGACTAGTTAGGAGTTAGGGACCTGATAAACTGGTAACAGAGTCCCTTTAAGAGCTCTTCAAAAGTTTTTCCCACAATGGATGTTAACCCCTTCCCTCTTTAGCCACTTTTGACCTTCCTGACAGAGCCTCATTTTTCAAATCTGACATGTGTCACTTTATGTGGTAATAACTCCGGAATGCTTTCACCTATCCAAGCGATTCTGAGATTGTTTTCTCGTGACACATTGGACTTTATGTTACTGGCAAAATTTGCTCGATATGTTCAGTATTTAATTGTGAAAAACACCAAAATTTAGCGAAAAATTGCAAAAATTAGCATTTTTCTCAATTTAAATGTATCTGCTTGTAAGACAGGCAGTTATAATACACAAAATTGTTGCTAATTAACATCCCCCATATGTCTACTTTAGATTGGCATCGTTTTTTGAACATCCTTTTATTTTTCTATGACCTCACAAGGCTTAGAACTTTAGCAGCAATTTCTCACATTTTCAAGAAAATTTCAAAAGGCTATTTTTACAGGGGCCAGTTCAGTTGTGAAGTGGTTTTGAGGGCCTTATATATTAGAAACCCCAAAAAAGTCACCCCATTTTAAAAACTTCACCCCTCAAAGTATTCAAAACAGCATTTAGAAAATGTCTTAACCCTTTAAACATTTCACAGGAATTAAAGCAAAGTAGAGGTGAAATTTACAAATTTCATATTTTTCTGCAGAAATACATTTTTAATACAATTTTTTTTATAACACAGAAGGTTTTACCAGAGAAATGCAACTCAATATTTGTTGCCCAGTTTTTGCAGTTTTAGGAAATATCCCACATGTGGCCGTAGCGTGCTACTGGACTGAAACACCGGCCTCAGAAGCAAAGGAGCACCTAGTGGATTTTGGGGCCTTATTTTTGTTAGAATATATTTTAGGCACCATGTCAGGTTTGAAGGGCTCTTGCGGTGCCAAAACAGTCAAAATCCCCCAAAAGTGACCCCATCTGGGAAACTAGACACCTCAAGGAAATTATCTAGGGGTGTAGTGAGCATTTTCACCGCACAGGTTTTTTACAGAAATTATTGGAAGTAGGCCGTGAAAATTAAAATCAACATTTCTTCAAAGAAAATGTAGGTTTAGCGATTTTTTTTCTCATTTCCACAAGGACTAAAGGAGAAAAAGCACCGCAAAATTTGTAAAGCAATTTCTCCCGAGTAAAACAATACCTCACATGTGGTAATAAACGGTTGTTTGGAGACACGGCGTGGCTGAGAAGGGAAAGAGCGCCATTTGGCTTTTGGAGTTCACATTTAGCAGGAATGGTTTGCGGAGGCCATGTCACATTTACAAAGCCCCTGAGGGGACAAAACAGTGAAAACCCCAAACAAGTGACCCCATTTTGGAAACTATACCCCTTGAGGAAATTATCTAGGGGTATAGTGAGCATTTTGACCCCACAGGTTTTTTGCAGAAATTTTTGCAAGTAGGCTGTGAAAATGAAAATCTACATTTTTTCAAATAAAATGTAGGTTTAGCTAATTTTTTTTCATTTCCACAAGGACTAAAGGAGAAAAATCACCATAAAATTTGTAAAGAAATTTCTCCCGAGTAAAACAGTACCCCACATGTGGTAATAAACGGCTGTTTGGACACACGGCGAGGCTGAGAAGGGAAAGAGCGCCATTTGGCTTTTGGAACTCAAATTTAGCAGGAATGGTTTGCGGAGGCCATGTTACATTTACAAAGCCCCTGAGGGGACAAAACAGTGGAAACCCCCCACAAGTGACCCCATTTTGGAAACAACACCCATTGAGGAAATTATCTAAGGGTATAGTGAGCGATTTGACACCACAGTTTTTTTGCAGAAATTATTGGAAGTAGGCCCTGAAAATAATAATCTACATTTTTTCAAAGAAAATGTAGGTTTAGCTAATTTTTTCTCATTTCCAGAAGGACTAAAGGAGAAAAAGCACCACAAAATTTGTAAAGAAATTTCTCCCGAGTAAAACAATACCCCACATGTGGTAATAAACGGCTGTTTGGACACACGGCAGGGCTTAGAAGGGAAAGAGCACTATTTGACTTTTTGAGATCACATTTAGCAGGAATGATTTGCGGAGGCCAGGTCACATTTGCAAAGCCCCTGAGGGGACAAAACAATGAAAACGCCCAAAAAGGGACTCCATTTAGGAAACTACACCTCTTGAAGAATGCATCTAGGGGTGTAGTGAGCATTTTGACCCCACAGATGTTTCATAGAATTTATTAGAATTAGGCAGTGAAAATAAAAACAGTCCTTTTTCTTCAATAAGACGTAGCTTTAGCGCAATTTTTTTCATTTTCTCAACAAATAAAGGAAAAAAAGAACCCAACATTTGTAAAGCTTTTTCTCCCGAGTACGGCAATACCCCATATGTGGTCATAAACTGCTGTTTGGGCAAACGGCAGGGCTCAGAAGGGAAGGACCGCCATTTGGAGTGCAGATGTTGCTGGATTGGTTTCTGGGCACCTGTGGGCCCAAAACAGTGGAAACCCCCCAGAAGTGACCCCATTTTGTAAACTACACCCCTCAATGCATTTACCAAGGGGTGTAGTAAGCATTTTAACCCTGCAGGTGTTTTGTAGAAATTAGTGTGCGCTCAATGTTGCAGAGTGAAAATGGGATTTTTTTCCATAGATATGCCAATATGTGGTGCCCGGCTTGTGCCACCATAACAAGACAGCTCTCTAATTATTATGCGGTGTTTCCCGGTTTTAGAAACACCCTACATGTGGCCCTAATCTTTTGTCTGGACATATGACAGGGCTCAGAAGTGAAGAGTACCATGCGGAGTGGAGGCCTAATTTGGCGATTTACAAAGTATTGGTTCACAACTGCAGAGGCTCAGATGTGAAATAATAAAAAGAAACCCCTGATAAGTGACCCCATTATGGAACTGCACCCCTCAAGGCATTTATTAAGGGGTGTAGTGAGCATTTTCACCCCACAGGTCTTTTCCATAAATGAATGCGCTGCGGATGGTGCAAATTAAAAATTTATATTTTTCCCTAGATATGCCATTCAGTGGCAAATATGTCAAGCCCAGCTTATGACGCTGGAGACACACACCACAAAAATTGTTAAAAGGGTTCTCACGGGTATGACGGTGCCATATATGTTGAAGGAAACTGCTGTTTGGGCACGCTGTAGGGTTCAGGGCCGAGGGAGCACCATTTGGCTTTTGGAGAGCGGATTTTGCTTGGTACTATATTTGTTTGAGTATTGCTGGTGTTTTATAATGTGGGGGTACATGTAAGCGGGGCGGAGTATATAAGGGGCATAGTCAGGTGGTATAAAAAAATAAAAATAATCCATAGATGTGTGTTACGCTGTGAAGCAATCCTTTCTGCACAGGCCGGTGTCGCACTGATAAATGGTGTCATTTCTTATCCCCCTTTTGGTCCACACTCCGCGCCTTTGTAGTTTGGGGAATTTTGCTGGGAAAGTATTATCCTGGTATAATACGGGCACCGTCGCTTCCATCGGATATGATTGGGCCCTCCCTTCCTGGTTCCCTAATTTCAGGTCCTTGATAAATCGCCTCTTGAAACAGAAGAAATGTTCTCCTCGGGCACAACTGCATATTTTTTTATTTCCTGACTTATTGGAGCCATAACTAATTTTATTGTTCATAGACGTAGCGGTATGAGGGCTGGTTTGTTGCGGGACGAGCTGTAGTTATTATTGGTACCATTTTGGGGTACATGTGACTTTTTGATCACCTTTTATCCTATTTTTTGGGATGCCAGGTAAACCAAAAAACGCAATTCTGGCACAGCTTTTTTTGGTTTTTTTTTATACAGAGTTCACCACGCATTATAAACTACATGTTACCTTTATTCTGCGGGTCAGTACGATTCCGGCGATACCTCATTTATAGAACTTTTTTATGTTTTACAACTTTTTGCACAATAAAATTACTTTTGTAAAAAGAATGTATTTTTTCTGTCGCCAAGTTGTGAGAACCATAACGTTTTAATTTTTTTGTCGACGGAGTTGTATGAGGGCTTGTTTTTTGCGGGACGAGCTATAGTTTTTATAGGTACCATTTTTGGATACATGCGACTTTTTGATCACTTTTTATTGTAATATTTGTAGGGCAAAGTGACTAAAAAACAGAAACTCTGGTAACGTTTTTTACGGGTTTTTTTTACGCTGTTCACCGCGTGCAATAAATAATATAATATTTTGATACCTCCGGTCGTTACGGTCGTGGCGATACCAAATACATATGGTTTATTATTATTTTTCAATAATAAAGGACTTGATAAGAGTAAAAGGGGGATTGTGTGTTATTTGATTACTTGAAACTTTTATTGTTTTCAAACTTTTATTTTTTGCACTTTTTTTTACACTTTTTTATACTTTTTTTACACTTTTTCTCAAGTCCCACTAGGGGACTTGAAGGTCCAACGGTCAGATTTTTTTTTTTCTAATACATTGCACTACCTATGTAGTGCAATGTATTAGATCTGTCAGTCATTCACTGACAGCAAGCCGATTAGGCTTCGCCTCCCGGCGGGGCCTAAATCGGCTTCCGTAATGGCAGAGCAGGAGACCATTGTGTCTCCTGTTGCCATAACAGCAGTCGCCAGTCCCGATTGCCTGTCAGGGCTGGCGATCTGCTTGTAACCGCTACGATGCAGCAATCGCTTTCGATTGCTGCATCGAAGGGGTTAATGGCAGGGATCGGAGCTAGCTCCGGTTCCTGCCGTTACAGGTGGATGTCAGCTGTACAGTACAGCTGACTTCCACCGCTGATGACGCCGGATCAGCTCCTGACCCGGCGCCATCTTGCCGGCAGCTACGGAAGCCGATCAGGCTCCGCCGCCGGGCGGATCTTGACCGGCTTCGGTGCTAGGCAGACCGGGAGGCCAGTATTAGGCCTCCGGTTGCCATTGCAGCCACCGGAACCCCGGCAATTTCATTACTGGGGTTCCGATGAGCTGCAAACACCTTAAGTGCAGCGATCGCGTTTGAGCGCTGCACTTAAGGGGTTAATGGCGGGGATCGAAGCTAATTTCGGTCCCCGCCGTTACAGTCGGATGTCAGCTGTAAGATACAGCTGAGATCCGGTGATGATGGGACCGGCTCAGCTTCTGAGCCGGTGCCAAACGTTTGACGTACATGTACGGCAAGATGCGGGAAGTCAGTACTTTCCATGACGTACATGTACGTCAAATGTCGGGAAGGGGTTAAGCTTACTGGTCTATAATTACTTTGTATTGAACTTACTACTTATAGAAAACTCAATGACATTCATGGGGTCTCTGTCACCAATGAAAAACCCGATAGATTTTTAATTGCTTTTTTAGGTGGCCCACAGCCCGAGATATGGCTGTTTGAATTGATCCTCCTTCCCTGTAGCTTGAGTTTCACAATGTGTGTGAAGCAACTTCATGCTGATAGGACAGCATCAGATGCTGAGAGTCAGCTCCACCTCAGGAGAATTGCTGCTGTTACCTCCCAGATGTCTAATAAAGGCTAAATTACATATTTAGAAAATGCTCATAATTTTGCAAATAATAAACATTTTTTTTACTACAAATCACCCTGTAGTTATCAGCAGCAAAGCACCAATTAGACTAGTTAGGAGTTAGGGACCTGATAAACTGGTAACAGAGTCCCTTTAAGAGCTCTTCAAAAGTTTTTCCCACAATGGATGTTAAGCTTACTGGTCTATAATTACTTTGTATTGAACTTACTACTTATAGAAAACTCAATGACATTCATGGGGTCTCTGTCACCAATGAAAAACCCGATAGATTTTTAATTGCCTATAAAGAATTTGATTCATCATATACTTTAGTTATGTAAACTTAAATAATAAACAAGTGAATAAACTAAAGCAACAAATAGCAAGGCACTGCTGAGATTTGAACTCAGGATCTCCTGTTTACTAGACAGGCGATTTAACCAACTAACCCACAGCACCAAAGCACTTTTCTTCTCACGGTGTCCTACCACACAGCTCAGTTTAGAGCAAAAGACTGATCTCATATTTTAGGCTAGCCCCTTAGGTGTAGTTGCCAGAAGTCTTAACTGTCAGGGTACATAAGTTGTGATGGCCGAGTGGTTAAGGTGTTGGATTTGAAATCCAATGGGGTCTCCCTGCACAGGTTCAAGTCCTGTTCACAACGTTCTATTTTAAGAAGAGAACTTCCAGAAACATATTAAAGTTTGTCACCTATAGAAAGAGTTATTTTAATTCCATCCTCTTTATCACTGATTAATTACATTAATAATAGTGGTTCCAGCTGTGCCCCTGGCTTACAACTCTGAAAAGCGAGCAATATTTAGAGTATAAATCACTATAACCACAGCATCCCATTTGTCCAGACTTTTATTTTCCTCTTGATAAAAACAAATCAGGTTGCTTGGACAACTTCTGTCCTTAGTAAATCTCTGCTTGCTGTCAATTATAATACTATTTTCTGTCACATACTCCTGTATATAGACCCTTAAATGGACTCTGTCACCAGTTTATCAATTCCCAATTTCCTAACTAGCCTAATAGGCGCTATGATGCTGATAACTACAGTGTGATTTGTTGTTTTTTTAAAAAAAACATTTATTTGCAAAGTTATGAGCATTTATTTATATATACTAATGTAGCTCTAATAGCCAAATAGGAGATGACTCCTTTTTACTCTGGGCAGCTAATGTTTTCTGTATGATGCTGTCCAATCAGCATACAACTTCTCCCCCTTCCCTGTCCAGCAACACAGTGTGATCATATAGTACACTGCGTCCATTCCCGACTGTGTTTTCAACAGGTGATATCTTCGGTTCTGTCACAGCTAGAACTGTGATTTTGGTGTCATATGAAAGAGTAGAATCCAGTCTTTCAAATGCCACCAAATCTGCTTTTTTAGGTGGCCCACAGCCCGAGATATGGCTGTTTGAATTGATCCTCCTTCCCTGTAGCTTGAGTTTCACAATGTGTGTGAAGCAACTTCATGCTGATAGGACAGCATCAGATGCTGAGAGTCAGCTCCACCTCAGGAGAATTGCTGCTGTTACCTCCCAGATGTTTAATAAAGGCTAAATTACATATTTAGAAAATGCTCATAATTTTGCAAATAATAAACATTTTTTTTTACTACAAATCACCCTGTAGTTATCAGCAGCAAAGCACCAATTAGACTAGTTAGGAGTTAGGGACCTGATAAACTGGTAACAGAGTCCCTTTAAGAGCTCTTCAAAAGTTTTTCCCACAATGGATGTTAAGCTTACTGGTCTATAATTACTTTGTATTGAACTTACTACTTATAGAAAACTCAATGACATTCATGGGGTCTCTGTCACCAATGAAAAACCCGATAGATTTTTAATTGCCTATAAAGAATTTGATTCATCATATACTTTAGTTATGTAAACTTAAATAATAAACAAGTGAATAAACTAAAGCAACAAATAGCAAGGCACTGCTGAGATTAGAACTCAGGATCTCCTGTTTACTAGACAGGCGCTTTAACCAACTAAGCCACAGCACCAAAGCACTTTTCTTCTCACGGTGTCCTACCACACAGCTCAGTTTAGAGCAAAAGACTGATCTCATATTTTAGGCTAGCCCCTTAGGTGTAGTTGCCAGAAGTCTTAACAGTCAGGGTACATAAGTTGTGATGGGCGAGTGGTTAAGGCGTTGGATTTGAAATCCAATGGGGTCTCCCTGCACAGGTTCAAGTCCTGTTCACAACGTTCTATTTTAAGAAGAGAACTTCCAGAAACATATTAAAGTTTGTCACCTATAGAAAGAGTTATTTTAATTCCATCCTCTTTATCACTGATTAATTACATTAATAATAGTGGTTCCAGCTGTGCCCCTGGCTTACAACTCTGAAAAGCGAGCAATATTTAGAGTATAAATCACTATAACTACAGCATCCCATTTGTCCAGACTTTTATTTTCCTCTTGATAAAAACAAATCAGGTTGGTTGGACAACTTCTGTCCTTAGTAAATCTCTGCTTGCTGTCAATTATAATACTATTTTCTGTCACATACTCCTGTATATAGTCCCTTAAATGGACTCTGTCACCAGTTTATCAATTCCCAATTTCCTAACTAGCCTAATAGGCGCTATGATGCTGATAACTACAGTGTGATTTGTTGTTTTTTTAAAAAAAACGTTTATTTGCAAAGTTATGAGCATTTATTTATATATACTAATGTAGCTCTAATAGCCAAATAGGAGATGACTCCTTTTTACTCTGGGCAGCTAATGTTTTCTGTATGATGCTGTCCAATCAGCATACAACTTCTCCCCCTTCCCTGTCCAGCAACACAGTGTGATCATATAGTACACTGCGTCCATTCTCGACTGTGTTTTCAACAGGTGATATCTTCGGTTCTGTCACAGCTAGAACTGTGATTTTGGTGTCATATGAAAGAGTAGAATCCAGTCTTTCAAATGCCACCAAATCTGCTTTTTTAGGTGGCCCACAGCCCGAGATATGGCTGTTTGAATTGATCCTCCTTCCCTGTAGCTTGAGTTTCACAATGTGTGTGAAGCAACTTCATGCTGATAGGACAGCATCAGATGCTGAGAGTCAGCTCCACCTCAGGAGAATTGCTGCTGTTACCTCCCAGATGTTTAATAAAGGCTAAATTACATATTTAGAAAATGCTCATAATTTTGCAAATAATAAACATTTTTTTTTACTACAAATCACCCTGTAGTTATCAGCAGCAAAGCACCAATTAGACTAGTTAGGAGTTAGGGACCTGATAAACTGGTAACAGAGTCCCTTTAAGAGCTCTTCAAAAGTTTTTCCCACAATGGATGTTAAGCTTACTGGTCTATAATTACTTTGTATTGAACTTACTACTTATAGAAAACTCAATGACATTCATGGGGTCTCTGTCACCAATGAAAAACCCGATAGATTTTTAATTGCCTATAAAGAATTTGATTCATCATATACTTTAGTTATGTAAACTTAAATAATAAACAAGTGAATAAACTAAAGCAACAAATAGCAAGGCACTGCTGAGATTAGAACTCAGGATCTCCTGTTTACTAGACAGGCGCTTTAACCAACTAAGCCACAGCACCAAAGCACTTTTCTTCTCACGGTGTCCTACCACACAGCTCAGTTTAGAGCAAAAGACTGATCTCATATTTTAGGCTAGCCCCTTAGGTGTAGTTGCCAGAAGTCTTAACAGTCAGGGTACATAAGTTGTGATGGGCGAGTGGTTAAGGCGTTGGATTTGAAATCCAATGGGGTCTCCCTGCACAGGTTCAAGTCCTGTTCACAACGTTCTATTTTAAGAAGAGAACTTCCAGAAACATATTAAAGTTTGTCACCTATAGAAAGAGTTATTTTAATTCCATCCTCTTTATCACTGATTAATTACATTAATAATAGTGGTTCCAGCTGTGCCCCTGGCTTACAACTCTGAAAAGCGAGCAATATTTAGAGTATAAATCACTATAACTACAGCATCCCATTTGTCCAGACTTTTATTTTCCTCTTGATAAAAACAAATCAGGTTGGTTGGACAACTTCTGTCCTTAGTAAATCTCTGCTTGCTGTCAATTATAATACTATTTTCTGTCACATACTCCTGTATATAGACCCTTAAATGGACTCTGTCACCAGTTTATCAATTCCCAATTTCCTAACTAGCCTAATAGGCGCTATGATGCTGATAACTACAGTGTGATTTGTTGTTTTTTTAAAAAAAACGTTTATTTGCAAAGTTATGAGCATTTATTTATATATACTAATGTAGCTCTAATAGCCAAATAGGAGATGACTCCTTTTTACTCTGGGCAGCTAATGTTTTCTGTATGATGCTGTCCAATCAGCATACAACTTCTCCCCCTTCCCTGTCCAGCAACACAGTGTGATCATATAGTACACTGCGTCCATTCTCGACTGTGTTTTCAACAGGTGATATCTTCGGTTCTGTCACAGCTAGAACTGTGATTTTGGTGTCATATGAAAGAGTAGAATCCAGTCTTTCAAATGCCACCAAATCTGCTTTTTTAGGTGGCCCACAGCCCGAGATATGGCTGTTTGAATTGATCCTCCTTCCCTGTAGCTTGAGTTTCACAATGTGTGTGAAGCAGCTTCATGCTGATAGGACAGCATCAGATGCTGAGAGTCAGCTCCACCTCAGGAGAATTGCTGCTGTTACCTTCCAAATGTCTAATAAAGGCTAAATTACATATTTAGAAAATGCTCATAATTTTGCAAATAATAAACATTTTTTTTACTACAAATCACCCTGTAGTTATCAGCAGCAAAGCACCAATTAGACTAGTTAGGAGTTAGGGACCTGATAAACTGGTAACAGAGTCCCTTTAAGAGCTCTTCAAAAGTTTTTCCCACAATGGATGTTAAGCTTACTGGTCTATAATTACTTTGTATTGAACTTACTATTATAGAAAACTCAATGACATTCATGGGGTCTCTGTCACCAATGAAAAACCCGATAGATTTTTAATTGCCTATAAAGAATTTGATTCATCATATACTTTAGTTATGTAAACTTAAATAATAAACAAGTGAATAAACTAAAGCAACAAATAGCAAGGCACTGCTGAGATTTGAACTCAGGATCTCCTGTTTACTAGACAGGCGCTTTAACCAACTAAGCCACAGCACCAAAGCACTTTTCTTCTCACGGTGTCCTACCACACAGCTCAGTTTAGAGCAAAAGACTGATCTCATATTTTAGGCTAGCCCCTTAGGTGTAGTTGCCAGAAGTCTTAAGAGTCAGGGTACATAAGTTGTGATGGCCGAGTGGTTAAGTCGTTGGATTTGAAATCCAATGGGGTCTCCCTGCACAGGTTCAAGTCCTGTTCACAACGTTGTATTTTAAGAAGAGAACTTCCAGAAACATATTAAAGTTTGTCACCTATAGAAAGAGTTATTTTAATTCCATCCTCTTTATCACTGATTAATTACATTAATAATAGTGGTTCCAGCTGTGCCCCTGGCTTACAACTCTGAAAAGCGAGCAATATTTAGAATATAAATCACTATAACTACAGCATCCCATTTGTCCAGACTTTTATTTTCCTCTTGATAAAAACAAATCAGGTTGGTTGGACAACTTCTGTCCTTAGTAAATCTCTGCTTGCTGTCAATTATAATACTATTTTCTGTCACATACTCCTGTATATAGACCCTTAAATGGACTCTGTCACCAGTTTATCAATTCCCAATTTCCTAACTAGCCTAATAGGCGCTATGATGCTGATAACTACAGTGTGATTTGTTGTTTTTTTTAAAAAAACATTTATTTGCAAAGTTATGAGCATTTATTTATATATACTAATGTAGCTCTAATAGCCAAATAGGAGATGACTCCTTTTTACTCTGGGCAGCTAATGTTTTCTGTATGATGCTGTCCAATCAGCATATAACTTCTCCCCCTTCCCTGTCCAGCAACACAGTGTGATCATATAGTACACTGCGTCCATTCCCGACTGTGTTTTCAACAGGTGATATCTTCGGTTCTGTCACAGCTAGAACTGTGATTTTGGTGTCATATGAAAGAGTAGAATCCAGTCTTTCAAATGCCACCAAATCTGCTTTTTTTAGGTGGCCCACAGCCCGAGATATGGCTGTTTGAATTGATCCTCCTTCCCTGTAGCTTGAGTTTCACAATGTGTGTGAAGCAGCTTCATGCTGATAGGACAGCATCAGATGCTGAGAGTCAGCTCCACCTCAGGAGAATTGCTGCTGTTACCTTCCAAATGTCTAATAAAGGCTAAATTACATATTTAGAAAATGCTCATAATTTTGCAAATAATAAACATTTTTTTTTACTACAAATCACCCTGTAGTTATCAGCAGCAAAGCACCAATTAGACTAGTTAGGAGTTAGGGACCTGATAAACTGGTAACAGAGTCCCTTTAAGAGCTCTTCAAAAGTTTTTCCCACAATGGATGTTAAGCTTACTGGTCTATAATTACTTTGTATTGAACTTACTACTTATAGAAAACTCAATGACATTCATGGGGTCACTGTCACCAATGAAAAACCCGATAGATTTTTAATTGCCTATAAAGAATTTGATTCATCATATACTTTAGTTATGTAAACTTAAATAATAAACAAGTGAATAAACTAAAGCAACAAATAGCAAGGCACTGCTGAGATTTGAACTCAGGATCTCCTGTTTACTAGACAGGCGATTTAACCAACTAACCCACAGCACCAAAGCACTTTTCTTCTCACGGTGTCCTACCACACAGCTCAGTTTAGAGCAAAAGACTGATCTCATATTTTAGGCTAGCCCCTTAGGTGTAGTTGCCAGAAGTCTTAACTGTCAGGGTACATAAGTTGTGATGGCCGAGTGGTTAAGGTGTTGGATTTGAAATCCAATGGGGTCTCCCTGCACAGGTTCAAGTCCTGTTCACAACGTTCTATTTTAAGAAGAGAACTTCCAGAAACATATTAAAGTTTGTCACCTATAGAAAGAGTTATTTTAATTCCATCCTCTTTATCACTGATTAATTACATTAATAATAGTGGTTCCAGCTGTGCCCCTGGCTTACAACTCTGAAAAGCGAGCAATATTTAGAGTATAAATCACTATAACCACAGCATCCCATTTGTCCAGACTTTTATTTTCCTCTTGATAAAAACAAATCAGGTTGCTTGGACAACTTCTGTCCTTAGTAAATCTCTGCTTGCTGTCAATTATAATACTATTTTCTGTCACATACTCCTGTATATAGACCCTTAAATGGACTCTGTCACCAGTTTATCAATTCCCAATTTCCTAACTAGCCTAATAGGCGCTATGATGCTGATAACTACAGTGTGATTTGTTGTTTTTTTTAAAAAAACATTTATTTGCAAAGTTATGAGCATTTATTTATATATACTAATGTAGCTCTAATAGCCAAATAGGAGATGACTCCTTTTTACTCTGGGCAGCTAATGTTTTCTGTATGATGCTGTCCAATCAGCATACAACTTCTCCCCCTTCCCTGTCCAGCAACACAGTGTGATCATATAGTACACTGCGTCCATTCCCGACTGTGTTTTCAACAGGTGATATCTTCGGTTCTGTCACAGCTAGAACTGTGATTTTGGTGTCATATGAAAGAGTAGAATCCAGTCTTTCAAATGCCACCAAATCTGCTTTTTTAGGTGGCCCACAGCCCGAGATATGGCTGTTTGAATTGATCCTCCTTCCCTGTAGCTTGAGTTTCACAATGTGTGTGAAGCAACTTCATGCTGATAGGACAGCATCAGATGCTGAGAGTCAGCTCCACCTCAGGAGAATTGCTGCTGTTACCTCCCAGATGTTTAATAAAGGCTAAATTACATATTTAGAAAATGCTCATAATTTTGCAAATAATAAACATTTTTTTTTACTACAAATCACCCTGTAGTTATCAGCAGCAAAGCACCAATTAGACTAGTTAGGAGTTAGGGACCTGATAAACTGGTAACAGAGTCCCTTTAAGAGCTCTTCAAAAGTTTTTCCCACAATGGATGTTAAGCTTACTGGTCTATAATTACTTTGTATTGAACTTACTACTTATAGAAAACTCAATGACATTCATGGGGTCTCTGTCACCAATGAAAAACCCGATAGATTTTTAATTGCCTATAAAGAATTTGATTCATCATATACTTTAGTTATGTAAACTTAAATAATAAACAAGTGAATAAACTAAAGCAACAAATAGCAAGGCACTGCTGAGATTAGAACTCAGGATCTCCTGTTTACTAGACAGGCGCTTTAACCAACTAAGCCACAGCACCAAAGCACTTTTCTTCTCACGGTGTCCTACCACACAGCTCAGTTTAGAGCAAAAGACTGATCTCATATTTTAGGCTAGCCCCTTAGGTGTAGTTGCCAGAAGTCTTAACAGTCAGGGTACATAAGTTGTGATGGGCGAGTGGTTAAGGCGTTGGATTTGAAATCCAATGGGGTCTCCCTGCACAGGTTCAAGTCCTGTTCACAACGTTCTATTTTAAGAAGAGAACTTCCAGAAACATATTAAAGTTTGTCACCTATAGAAAGAGTTATTTTAATTCCATCCTCTTTATCACTGATTAATTACATTAATAATAGTGGTTCCAGCTGTGCCCCTGGCTTACAACTCTGAAAAGCGAGCAATATTTAGAGTATAAATCACTATAACTACAGCATCCCATTTGTCCAGACTTTTATTTTCCTCTTGATAAAAACAAATCAGGTTGGTTGGACAACTTCTGTCCTTAGTAAATCTCTGCTTGCTGTCAATTATAATACTATTTTCTGTCACATACTCCTGTATATAGACCCTTAAATGGACTCTGTCACCAGTTTATCAATTCCCAATTTCCTAACTAGCCTAATAGGCGCTATGATGCTGATAACTACAGTGTGATTTGTTGTTTTTTTTAAAAAAACGTTTATTTGCAAAGTTATGAGCATTTATTTATATATACTAATGTAGCTCTAATAGCCAAATAGGAGATGACTCCTTTTTACTCTGGGCAGCTAATGTTTTCTGTATGATGCTGTCCAATCAGCATACAACTTCTCCCCCTTCCCTGTCAAGCAACACAGTGTGATCATATAGTACACTGCGTCCATTCTCGACTGTGTTTTCAACAGGTGATATCTTCGGTTCTGTCACAGCTAGAACTGTGATTTTGGTGTCATATGAAAGAGTAGAATCCAGTCTTTCAAATGCCACCAAATCTGCTTTTTTAGGTGGCCCACAGCCCGAGATATGGCTGTTTGAATTGATCCTCCTTCCCTGTAGCTTGAGTTTCACAATGTGTGTGAAGCAACTTCATGCTGATAGGACAGCATCAGATGCTGAGAGTCAGCTCCACCTCAGGAGAATTGCTGCTGTTACCTCCCAGATGTTTAATAAAGGCTAAATTACATATTTAGAAAATGCTCATAATTTTGCAAATAATAAACATTTTTTTTTACTACAAATCACCCTGTAGTTATCAGCAGCAAAGCACCAATTAGACTAGTTAGGAGTTAGGGACCTGATAAACTGGTAACAGAGTCCCTTTAAGAGCTCTTCAAAAGTTTTTCCCACAATGGATGTTAAGCTTACTGGTCTATAATTACTTTGTATTGAACTTACTACTTATAGAAAACTCAATGACATTCATGGGGTCTCTGTCACCAATGAAAAACCCGATAGATTTTTAATTGCCTATAAAGAATTTGATTCATCATATACTTTAGTTATGTAAACTTAAATAATAAACAAGTGAATAAACTAAAGCAACAAATAGCAAGGCACTGCTGAGATTAGAACTCAGGATCTCCTGTTTACTAGACAGGCGCTTTAACCAACTAAGCCACAGCACCAAAGCACTTTTCTTCTCACGGTGTCCTACCACACAGCTCAGTTTAGAGCAAAAGACTGATCTCATATTTTAGGCTAGCCCCTTAGGTGTAGTTGCCAGAAGTCTTAACAGTCAGGGTACATAAGTTGTGATGGGCGAGTGGTTAAGGCGTTGGATTTGAAATCCAATGGGGTCTCCCTGCACAGGTTCAAGTCCTGTTCACAACGTTCTATTTTAAGAAGAGAACTTCCAGAAACATATTAAAGTTTGTCACCTATAGAAAGAGTTATTTTAATTCCATCCTCTTTATCACTGATTAATTACATTAATAATAGTGGTTCCAGCTGTGCCCCTGGCTTACAACTCTGAAAAGCGAGCAATATTTAGAGTATAAATCACTATAACTACAGCATCCCATTTGTCCAGACTTTTATTTTCCTCTTGATAAAAACAAATCAGGTTGGTTGGACAACTTCTGTCCTTAGTAAATCTCTGCTTGCTGTCAATTATAATACTATTTTCTGTCACATACTCCTGTATATAGACCCTTAAATGGACTCTGTCACCAGTTTATCAATTCCCAATTTCCTAACTAGCCTAATAGGCGCTATGATGCTGATAACTACAGTGTGATTTGTTGTTTTTTTAAAAAAAACGTTTATTTGCAAAGTTATGAGCATTTATTTATATATACTAATGTAGCTCTAATAGCCAAATAGGAGATGACTCCTTTTTACTCTGGGCAGCTAATGTTTTCTGTATGATGCTGTCCAATCAGCATACAACTTCTCCCCCTTCCCTGTCAAGCAACACAGTGTGATCATATAGTACACTGCGTCCATTCTCGACTGTGTTTTCAACAGGTGATATCTTCGGTTCTGTCACAGCTAGAACTGTGATTTTGGTGTCATATGAAAGAGTAGAATCCAGTCTTTCAAATGCCACCAAATCTGCTTTTTTAGGTGGCCCACAGCCCGAGATATGGCTGTTTGAATTGATCCTCCTTCCCTGTAGCTTGAGTTTCACAATGTGTGTGAAGCAACTTCATGCTGATAGGACAGCATCAGATGCTGAGAGTCAGCTCCACCTCAGGAGAATTGCTGCTGTTACCTCCCAGATGTTTAATAAAGGCTAAATTACATATTTAGAAAATGCTCATAATTTTGCAAATAATAAACATTTTTTTTTACTACAAATCACCCTGTAGTTATCAGCAGCAAAGCACCAATTAGACTAGTTAGGAGTTAGGGACCTGATAAACTGGTAACAGAGTCCCTTTAAGAGCTCTTCAAAAGTTTTTCCCACAATGGATGTTAAGCTTACTGGTCTATAATTACTTTGTATTGAACTTACTATTATAGAAAACTCAATGACATTCATGGGGTCTCTGTCACCAATGAAAAACCCGATAGATTTTTAATTGCCTATAAAGAATTTGATTCATCATATACTTTAGTTATGTAAACTTAAATAATAAACAAGTGAATAAACTAAAGCAACAAATAGCAAGGCACTGCTGAGATTTGAACTCAGGATCTCCTGTTTACTAGACAGGCGCTTTAACCAACTAAGCCACAGCACCAAAGCACTTTTCTTCTCACGGTGTCCTACCACACAGCTCAGTTTAGAGCAAAAGACTGATCTCATATTTTAGGCTAGCCCCTTAGGTGTAGTTGCCAGAAGTCTTAACAGTCAGGGTACATAAGTTGTGATGGCCGAGTCCAGCAACACAGTGTGATCATATAGTACACTGCGTCCATTCCCGACTGTGTTTTCAACAGGTGATATCTTCGGTTCTGTCACAGCTAGAACTGTGATTTTGGTGTCATATGAAAGAGTAGAATCCAGTCTTTCAAATGCCACCAAATCTGCTTTTTTAGGTGGCCCACAGCCCGAGATATGGCTGTTTGAATTGATCCTCCTTCCCTGTAGCTTGAGTTTCACAATGTGTGTGAAGCAGCTTCATGCTGATAGGACAGCATCAGATGCTGAGAGTCAGCTCCACCTCAGGAGAATTGCTGCTGTTACCTTCCAAATGTCTAATAAAGGCTAAATTACATATTTAGAAAATGCTCATAATTTTGCAAATAATAAACATTTTTTTTACTACAAATCACCCTGTAGTTATCAGCAGCAAAGCACCAATTAGACTAGTTAGGAGTTAGGGACCTGATAAACTGGTAACAGAGTCCCTTTAAGAGCTCTTCAAAAGTTTTTCCCACAATGGATGTTAAGCTTACTGGTCTATAATTACTTTGTATTGAACTTACTATTATAGAAAACTCAATGACATTCATGGGGTCTCTGTCACCAATGAAAAACCCGATAGATTTTTAATTGCCTATAAAGAATTTGATTCATCATATACTTTAGTTATGTAAACTTAAATAATAAACAAGTGAATAAACTAAAGCAACAAATAGCAAGGCACTGCTGAGATTTGAACTCAGGATCTCCTGTTTACTAGACAGGCGCTTTAACCAACTAAGCCACAGCACCAAAGCACTTTTCTTCTCACGGTGTCCTACCACACAGCTCAGTTTAGAGCAAAAGACTGATCTCATATTTTAGGCTAGCCCCTTAGGTGTAGTTGCCAGAAGTCTTAACAGTCAGGGTACATAAGTTGTGATGGCCGAGTCCAGCAACACAGTGTGATCATATAGTACACTGCGTCCATTCCCGACTGTGTTTTCAACAGGTGATATCTTCGGTTCTGTCACAGCTAGAACTGTGATTTTGGTGTCATATGAAAGAGTAGAATCCAGTCTTTCAAATGCCACCAAATCTGCTTTTTTAGGTGGCCCACAGCCCGAGATATGGCTGTTTGAATTGATCCTCCTTCCCTGTAGCTTGAGTTTCACAATGTGTGTGAAGCAACTTCATGCTGATAGGACAGCATCAGATACTGAGAGTCAGCTCCACCTCAGGAGAATTGCTGCTGTTACCTCCCAGATGTCTAATAAAGGCTAAATTACATATTTAGAAAATGCTCATAATTTTGCAAATAATAAACATTTTTTTTACTACAAATCACCCTGTAGTTATCAGCAGCAAAGCACCAATTAGACTAGTTAGGAGTTAGGGACCTGATAAACTGGTAACAAAGTCCCTTTAAGAGCTCTTCAAAAGTTTTTCCCACAATGGATGTTAAGCTTACTGGTCTATAATTACTTTGTATTGAACTTACTACTTATAGAAAACTCAATGACATTCATGGGGTCTCTGTCACCAATGAAAAACCCGATAGATTTTTAATTGCCTATAAAGAATTTGATTCATCATATACTTTAGTTATGTAAACTTAAATAATAAACAAGTGAATAAACTAAAGCAACAAATAGCAAGGCACTGCTGAGATTTGAACTCAGGATCTCCTGTTTATTAGACAGGTGCTTTAACCACAGCACCAAAGCACTTTTCTTCTCACGGTGTCCTACCACACAGCTCAGTTTAGAGCAAAAGACTGATCTCATATTTTAGGCTAGCCCCTTAGGTGTAGTTGCCAGAAGTCTTAACAGTCAGGGTACATAAGTTGTGATGGCCGAGTGGTTAAGGCGTTGGATTTGAAATCCAATGGGGTCTCCCTGCACAGGTTCAAGTCCTGTTCACAACGTTGTATTTTAAGAAGAGAACTTCCAGAAACATATTAAAGTTTGTCACCTATAGAAAGAGTTATTTTAATTCCATCCTCTTTATCACTGATTAATTACATTAATAATAGTGGTTCCAGCTGTGCCCCTGGCTTACAACTCTGAAAAGCGAGCAATATTTAGAATATAAATCACTATAACTACAGCATCCCATTTGTCCAGACTTTTATTTTCCTCTTGATAAAAACAAATCAGGTTGGTTGGACAACTTCTGTCCTTAGTAAATCTCTGCTTGCTGTCAATTATAATACTATTTTCTGTCACATACTCCTGTATATAGACCCTTAAATGGACTCTGTCACCAGTTTATCAATTCCCAATTTCCTAACTAGCCTAATAGGCGCTATGATGCTGATAACTACAGTGTGATTTGTTGTTTTTTTTAAAAAAACATTTATTTGCAAAGTTATGAGCATTTATTTATATATACTAATGTAGCTCTAATAGCCAAATAGGAGATGACTCCTTTTTACTCTGGGCAGCTAATGTTTTCTGTATGATGCTGTCCAATCAGCATACAACTTCTCCCCCTTCCCTGTCCAGCAACACAGTGTGATCATATAGTACACTGCGTCCATTCTCGACTGTGTTTTCAACAGGTGATATCTTCGGTTCTGTCACAGCTAGAACTGTGATTTTGGTGTCATATGAAAGAGTAGAATCCAGTCTTTCAAATGCCACCAAATCTGCTTTTTAGGTGGCCCACAGCCCGAGATATGGCTGTTTGAATTGATCCTCCTTCCCTGTAGCTTGAGTTTCACAATGTGTGTGAAGCAGCTTCATGCTGATAGGACAGCATCAGATGCTGAGAGTCAGCTCCACCTCAGGAGAATTGCTGCTGTTACCTTCCAAATGTCTAATAAAGGCTAAATTACATATTTAGAAAATGCTCATAATTTTGCAAATAATAAACATTTTTTTTACTACAAATCACCCTGTAGTTATCAGCAGCAAAGCACCAATTAGACTAGTTAGGAGTTAGGGACCTGATAAACTGGTAACAGAGTCCCTTTAAGAGCTCTTCAAAAGTTTTTCCCACAATGGATGTTAAGCTTACTGGTCTATAATTACTTTGTATTGAACTTACTATTATAGAAAACTCAATGACATTCATGGGGTCACTGTCACCAATGAAAAACCCGATAGATTTTTAATTGCCTATAAAGAATTTGATTCATCATATACTTTAGTTATGTAAACTTAAATAATAAACAAGTGAATAAACTAAAGCAACAAATAGCAAGGCACTGCTGAGATTTGAACTCAGGATCTCCTGTTTACTAGACAGGCGCTTTAACCAACTAAGCCACAGCACCAAAGCACTTTTCTTCTCACGGTGTCCTACCACACAGCTCAGTTTAGAGCAAAAGACTGATCTCATATTTTAGGCTAGCCCCTTAGGTGTAGTTGCCAGAAGTCTTAACAGTCAGGGTACATAAGTTGTGATGGCCGAGTGGTTAAGGCGTTGGATTTGAAATCCAATGGGGTCTCCCTGCACAGGTTCAAGTCCTGTTCACAACGTTGTATTTTAAGAAGAGAACTTCCAGAAACATATTAAAGTTTGTCACCTATAGAAAGAGTTATTTTAATTCCATCCTCTTTATCACTGATTAATTACATTAATAATAGTGGTTCCAGCTGTGCCCCTGACTTACAACTCTGAAAAGCGAGCAATATTTAGAATATAAATCACTATAACTACAGCATCCCATTTGTCCAGACTTTTATTTTCCTCTTGATAAAAACAAATCAGGTTGGTTGGACAACTTCTGTCCTTAGTAAATCTCTGCTTGCTGTCAATTATAATACTATTTTCTGTCACATACTCCTGTATATAGACCCTTAAATGGACTCTGTCACCAGTTTATCAATTCCCAATTTCCTAACTAGCCTAATAGGCGCTATGATTCTGATAACTACAGTGTGATTTGTTGTTTTTTTTAAAAAAACATTTATTTGCAAAGTTATGAGCATTTATTTATATATACTAATGTAGCTCTAATAGCCAAATAGGAGATGACTCCTTTTTACTCTGGGCAGCTAATGTTTTCTGTATGATGCTGTCCAATCAGCATACAACTTCTCCCCCTTCCCTGTCCAGCAACACAGTGTGATCATATAGTACACTGCGTCCATTCCCGACTGTGTTTTCAACAGGTGATATCTTCGGTTCTGTCACAGCTAGAACTGTGATTTTGGTGTCATATGAAAGAGTAGAATCCAGTCTTTCAAATGCCACCAAATCTGCTTTTTTTAGGTGGCCCACAGCCCGAGATATGGCTGTTTGAATTGATCCTCCTTCCCTGTAGCTTGAGTTTCACAATGTGTGTGAAGCAGCTTCATGCTGATAGGACAGCATCAGATGCTGAGAGTCAGCTCCACCTCAGGAGAATTGCTGCTGTTACCTTCCAAATGTCTAATAAAGGCTAAATTACATATTTAGAAAATGCTCATAATTTTGCAAATAATAAACATTTTTTTTTACTACAAATCACCCTGTAGTTATCAGCAGCAAAGCACCAATTAGACTAGTTAGGAGTTAGGGACCTGATAAACTGGTAACAGAGTCCCTTTAAGAGCTCTTCAAAAGTTTTTCCCACAATGGATGTTAAGCTTACTGGTCTATAATTACTTTGTATTGAACTTACTACTTATAGAAAACTCAATGACATTCATGGGGTCACTGTCACCAATGAAAAACCCGATAGATTTTTAATTGCCTATAAAGAATTTGATTCATCATATACTTTAGTTATGTAAACTTAAATAATAAACAAGTGAATAAACTAAAGCAACAAATAGCAAGGCACTGCTGAGATTTGAACTCAGGATCTCCTGTTTACTAGACAGGCGCTTTAACCAACTAAGCCACAGCACCAAAGCACTTTTCTTCTCACGGTGTCCTACCACACAGCTCAGTTTAGAGCAAAAGACTGATCTCATATTTTAGGCTAGCCCCTTAGGTGTAGTTGCCAGAAGTCTTAACAGTCAGGGTACATAAGTTGTGATGGCCGAGTGGTTAAGGCGTTGGATTTGAAATCCAATGGGGTCTCCCTGCACAGGTTCAAGTCCTGTTCACAACGTTCTATTTTAAGAAGAGAACTTCCAGAAACATATTAAAGTTTGTCACCTATAGAAAGAGTTATTTTAATTCCATCCTCTTTATCACTGATTAATTACATTAATAATAGTGGTTCCAGCTGTGCCCCTGGCTTACAACTCTGAAAAGCGAGCAATATTTAGAGTATAAATCACTATAACCACAGCATCCCATTTGTCCAGACTTTTATTTTCCTCTTGATAAAAACAAATCAGGTTGCTTGGACAACTTCTGTCCTTAGTAAATCTCTGCTTGCTGTCAATTATAATACTATTTTCTGTCACATACTCCTGTATATAGTCCCTTAAATGGACTCTGTCACCAGTTTATCAATTCCCAATTTCCTAACTAGCCTAATAGGCGCTATGATGCTGATAACTACAGTGTGATTTGTTGTTTTTTTTAAAAAAACATTTATTTGCAAAGTTATGAGCATTTATTTATATATACTAATGTAGCTCTAATAGCCAAATAGGAGATGACTCCTTTTTACTCTGGGCAGCTAATGTTTTCTGTATGATGCTGTCCAATCAGCATACAACTTCTCCCCCTTCCCTGTCCAGCAACACAGTGTGATCATATAGTACACTGCGTCCATTCCCGACTGTGTTTTCAACAGGTGATATCTTCGGTTCTGTCACAGCTAGAACTGTGATTTTGGTGTCATATGAAAGAGTAGAATCCAGTCTTTCAAATGCCACCAAATCTGCTTTTTTAGGTGGCCCACAGCCCGAGATATGGCTGTTTGAATTGATCCTCCTTCCCTGTAGCTTGAGTTTCACAATGTGTGTGAAGCAACTTCATGCTGATAGGACAGCATCAGATGCTGAGAGTCAGCTCCACCTCAGGAGAATTGCTGCTGTTACCTCCCAGATGTCTAATAAAGGCTAAATTACATATTTAGAAAATGCTCATAATTTTGCAAATAATAAACATTTTTTTTACTACAAATCACCCTGTAGTTATCAGCAGCAAAGCACCAATTAGACTAGTTAGGAGTTAGGGACCTGATAAACTGGTAACAGAGTCCCTTTAAGAGCTCTTCAAAAGTTTTTCCCACAATGGATGTTAAGCTTACTGGTCTATAATTACTTTGTATTGAACTTACTATTATAGAAAACTCAATGACATTCATGGGGTCACTGTCACCAATGAAAAACCCGATAGATTTTTAATTGCCTATAAAGAATTTGATTCATCATATACTTTAGTTATGTAAACTTAAATAATAAACAAGTGAATAAACTAAAGCAACAAATAGCAAGGCACTGCTGAGATTTGAACTCAGGATCTCCTGTTTACTAGACAGGCGCTTTAACCAACTAAGCCACAGCACCAAAGCACTTTTCTTCTCACGGTGTCCTACCACACAGCTCAGTTTAGAGCAAAAGACTGATCTCATATTTTAGGCTAGCCCCTTAGGTGTAGTTGCCAGAAGTCTTAACAGTCAGGGTACATAAGTTGTGATGGCCGAGTGGTTAAGGCGTTGGATTTGAAATCCAATGGGGTCTCCCTGCACAGGTTCAAGTCCTGTTCACAACGTTGTATTTTAAGAAGAGAACTTCCAGAAACATATTAAAGTTTGTCACCTATAGAAAGAGTTATTTTAATTCCATCCTCTTTATCACTGATTAATTACATTAATAATAGTGGTTCCAGCTGTGCCCCTGGCTTACAACTCTGAAAAGCGAGCAATATTTAGAATATAAATCACTATAACTACAGCATCCCATTTGTCCAGACTTTTATTTTCCTCTTGATAAAAACAAATCAGGTTGGTTGGACAACTTCTGTCCTTAGTAAATCTCTGCTTGCTGTCAATTATAATACTATTTTCTGTCACATACTCCTGTATATAGACCCTTAAATGGACTCTGTCACCAGTTTATCAATTCCCAATTTCCTAACTAGCCTAATAGGCGCTATGATTCTGATAACTACAGTGTGATTTGTTGTTTTTTTTAAAAAAACATTTATTTGCAAAGTTATGAGCATTTATTTATATATACTAATGTAGCTCTAATAGCCAAATAGGAGATGACTCCTTTTTACTCTGGGCAGCTAATGTTTTCTGTATGATGCTGTCCAATCAGCATACAACTTCTCCCCCTTCCCTGTCCAGCAACACAGTGTGATCATATAGTACACTGCGTCCATTCCCGACTGTGTTTTCAACAGGTGATATCTTCGGTTCTGTCACAGCTAGAACTGTGATTTTGGTGTCATATGAAAGAGTAGAATCCAGTCTTTCAAATGCCACCAAATCTGCTTTTTTAGGTGGCCCACAGCCCGAGATATGGCTGTTTGAATTGATCCTCCTTCCCTGTAGCTTGAGTTTCACAATGTGTGTGAAGCAGCTTCATGCTGATAGGACAGCATCAGATGCTGAGAGTCAGCTCCACCTCAGGAGAATTGCTGCTGTTACCTTCCAAATGTCTAATAAAGGCTAAATTACATATTTAGAAAATGCTCATAATTTTGCAAATAATAAACATTTTTTTTTACTACAAATCACCCTGTAGTTATCAGCAGCAAAGCACCAATTAGACTAGTTAGGAGTTAGGGACCTGATAAACTGGTAACAGAGTCCCTTTAAGAGCTCTTCAAAAGTTTTTCCCACAATGGATGTTAAGCTTACTGGTCTATAATTACTTTGTATTGAACTTACTACTTATAGAAAACTCAATGACATTCATGGGGTCACTGTCACCAATGAAAAACCCGATAGATTTTTAATTGCCTATAAAGAATTTGATTCATCATATACTTTAGTTATGTAAACTTAAATAATAAACAAGTGAATAAACTAAAGCAACAAATAGCAAGGCACTGCTGAGATTTGAACTCAGGATCTCCTGTTTACTAGACAGGCGCTTTAACCAACTAAGCCACAGCACCAAAGCACTTTTCTTCTCACGGTGTCCTACCACACAGCTCAGTTTAGAGCAAAAGACTGATCTCATATTTTAGGCTAGCCCCTTAGGTGTAGTTGCCAGAAGTCTTAACAGTCAGGGTACATAAGTTGTGATGGCCGAGTGGTTAAGGCGTTGGATTTGAAATCCAATGGGGTCTCCCTGCACAGGTTCAAGTCCTGTTCACAACGTTCTATTTTAAGAAGAGAACTTCCAGAAACATATTAAAGTTTGTCACCTATAGAAAGAGTTATTTTAATTCCATCCTCTTTATCACTGATTAATTACATTAATAATAGTGGTTCCAGCTGTGCCCCTGGCTTACAACTCTGAAAAGCGAGCAATATTTAGAGTATAAATCACTATAACCACAGCATCCCATTTGTCCAGACTTTTATTTTCCTCTTGATAAAAACAAATCAGGTTGCTTGGACAACTTCTGTCCTTAGTAAATCTCTGCTTGCTGTCAATTATAATACTATTTTCTGTCACATACTCCTGTATATAGTCCCTTAAATGGACTCTGTCACCAGTTTATCAATTCCCAATTTCCTAACTAGCCTAATAGGCGCTATGATGCTGATAACTACAGTGTGATTTGTTGTTTTTTTTAAAAAAACATTTATTTGCAAAGTTATGAGCATTTATTTATATATACTAATGTAGCTCTAATAGCCAAATAGGAGATGACTCCTTTTTACTCTGGGCAGCTAATGTTTTCTGTATGATGCTGTCCAATCAGCATACAACTTCTCCCCCTTCCCTGTCCAGCAACACAGTGTGATCATATAGTACACTGCGTCCATTCCCGACTGTGTTTTCAACAGGTGATATCTTCGGTTCTGTCACAGCTAGAACTGTGATTTTGGTGTCATATGAAAGAGTAGAATCCAGTCTTTCAAATGCCACCAAATCTGCTTTTTTAGGTGGCCCACAGCCCGAGATATGGCTGTTTGAATTGATCCTCCTTCCCTGTAGCTTGAGTTTCACAATGTGTGTGAAGCAACTTCATGCTGATAGGACAGCATCAGATGCTGAGAGTCAGCTCCACCTCAGGAGAATTGCTGCTGTTACCTCCCAGATGTCTAATAAAGGCTAAATTACATATTTAGAAAATGCTCATAATTTTGCAAATAATAAAAAATTTTTTTACTACAAATCACCCTGTAGTTATCAGCAGCAAAGCACCAATTAGACTAGTTAGGAGTTAGGGACCTGATAAACTGGTAACAGAGTCCCTTTAAGAGCTCTTCAAAAGTTTTTCCCACAATGGATGTTAAGCTTACTGGTCTATAATTACTTTGTATTGAACTTACTACTTATAGAAAACTCAATGACATTCATGGGGTCTCTGTCACCAATGAAAAACCCGATAGATTTTTAATTGCCTATAAAGAATTTGATTCATCATATACTTTAGTTATGTAAACTTAAATAATAAACAAGTGAATAAACTAAAGCAACAAATAGCAAGGCACTGCTGAGATTTGAACTCAGGATCTCCTGTTTACTAGACAGGCGCTTTAACCAACTAAGCCACAGCACCAAAGCACTTTTCTTCTCACGGTGTCCTACCACACAGCTCAGTTTAGAGCAAAAGACTGATCTCATATTTTAGGCTAGCCCCTTAGGTGTAGTTGCCAGAAGTCTTAACAGTCAGGGTACATAAGTTGTGATGGGCGAGTGGTTAAGGCGTTGGATTTGAAATCCAATGGGGTCTCCCTGCACAGGTTCAAGTCCTGTTCACAACGTTCTATTTTAAGAAGAGAACTTCCAGAAACATATTAAAGTTTGTCACCTATAGAAAGAGTTATTTTAATTCCATCCTCTTTATCACTGATTAATTACATTAATAATAGTGGTTCCAGCTGTGCCCCTGGCTTACAACTCTGAAAAGCGAGCAATATTTAGAGTATAAATCACTATAACTACAGCATCCCATTTGTCCAGACTTTTATTTTCCTCTTGATAAAAACAAATCAGGTTGGTTGGACAACTTCTGTCCTTAGTAAATCTCTGCTTGCTGTCAATTATAATACTATTTTCTGTCACATACTCCTGTATATAGACCCTTAAATGGACTCTGTCACCAGTTTATCAATTCCCAATTTCCTAACTAGCCTAATAGGCGCTATGATGCTGATAACTACAGTGTGATTTGTTGTTTTTTTTAAAAAAACATTTATTTGCAAAGTTATGAGCATTTATTTATATATACTAATGTAGCTCTAATAGCCAAATAGGAGATGACTCCTTTTTACTCTGGGCAGCTAATGTTTTCTGTATGATGCTGTCCAATCAGCATACAACTTCTCCCCCTTCCCTGTCCAGCAACACAGTGTGATCATATAGTACACTGCGTCCATTCCCGACTGTGTTTTCAACAGGTGATATCTTCGGTTCTGTCACAGCTAGAACTGTGATTTTGGTGTCATATGAAAGAGTAGAATCCAGTCTTTCAAATGCCACCAAATCTGCTTTTTTAGGTGGCCCACAGCCCGAGATATGGCTGTTTGAATTGATCCTCCTTCCCTGTAGCTTGAGTTTCACAATGTGTGTGAAGCAACTTCATGCTGATAGGACAGCATCAGATGCTGAGAGTCAGCTCCACCTCAGGAGAATTGCTGCTGTTACCTCCCAGATGTCTAATAAAGGCTAAATTACATATTTAGAAAATGCTCATAATTTTGCAAATAATAAACATTTTTTTTACTACAAATCACCCTGTAGTTATCAGCAGCAAAGCACCAATTAGACTAGTTAGGAGTTAGGGACCTGATAAACTGGTAACAGAGTCCCTTTAAGAGCTCTTCAAAAGTTTTTCCCACAATGGATGTTAAGCTTACTGGTCTATAATTACTTTGTATTGAACTTACTACTTATAGAAAACTCAATGACATTCATGGGGTCTCTGTCACCAATGAAAAACCCGATAGATTTTTAATTGCCTATAAAGAATTTGATTCATCATATACTTTAGTTATGTAAACTTAAATAATAAACAAGTGAATAAACTAAAGCAACAAATAGCAAGGCACTGCTGAGATTTGAACTCAGGATCTCCTGTTTACTAGACAGGCGCTTTAACCAACTAAGCCACAGCACCAAAGCACTTTTCTTCTCACGGTGTCCTACCACACAGCTCAGTTTAGAGCAAAAGACTGATCTCATATTTTAGGCTAGCCCCTTAGGTGTAGTTGCCAGAAGTCTTAACAGTCAGGGTACATAAGTTGTGATGGGCGAGTGGTTAAGGCGTTGGATTTGAAATCCAATGGGGTCTCCCTGCACAGGTTCAAGTCCTGTTCACAACGTTCTATTTTAAGAAGAGAACTTCCAGAAACATATTAAAGTTTGTCACCTATAGAAAGAGTTATTTTAATTCCATCCTCTTTATCACTGATTAATTACATTAATAATAGTGGTTCCAGCTGTGCCCCTGGCTTACAACTCTGAAAAGCGAGCAATATTTAGAGTATAAATCACTATAACTACAGCATCCCATTTGTCCAGACTTTTATTTTCCTCTTGATAAAAACAAATCAGGTTGGTTGGACAACTTCTGTCCTTAGTAAATCTCTGCTTGCTGTCAATTATAATACTATTTTCTGTCACATACTCCTGTATATAGACCCTTAAATGGACTCTGTCACCAGTTTATCAATTCCCAATTTCCTAACTAGCCTAATAGGCGCTATGATGCTGATAACTACAGTGTGATTTGTTGTTTTTTTTAAAAAAACATTTATTTGCAAAGTTATGAGCATTTATTTATATATACTAATGTAGCTCTAATAGCCAAATAGGAGATGACTCCTTTTTACTCTGGGCAGCTAATGTTTTCTGTATGATGCTGTCCAATCAGCATACAACTTCTCCCCCTTCCCTGTCCAGCAACACAGTGTGATCATATAGTACACTGCGTCCATTCCCGACTGTGTTTTCAACAGGTGATATCTTCGGTTCTGTCACAGCTAGAACTGTGATTTTGGTGTCATATGAAAGAGTAGAATCCAGTCTTTCAAATGCCACCAAATCTGCTTTTTTAGGTGGCCCACAGCCCGAGATATGGCTGTTTGAATTGATCCTCCTTCCCTGTAGCTTGAGTTTCACAATGTGTGTGAAGCAACTTCATGCTGATAGGACAGCATCAGATGCTGAGAGTCAGCTCCACCTCAGGAGAATTGCTGCTGTTACCTCCCAGATGTCTAATAAAGGCTAAATTACATATTTAGAAAATGCTCATAATTTTGCAAATAATAAACATTTTTTTTACTACAAATCACCCTGTAGTTATCAGCAGCAAAGCACCAATTAGACTAGTTAGGAGTTAGGGACCTGATAAACTGGTAACAGAGTCCCTTTAAGAGCTCTTCAAAAGTTTTTCCCACAATGGATGTTAAGCTTACTGGTCTATAATTACTTTGTATTGAACTTACTACTTATAGAAAACTCAATGACATTCATGGGGTCTCTGTCACCAATGAAAAACCCGATAGATTTTTAATTGCCTATAAATAATTTGATTCATCATATACTTTAGTTATGTAAACTTAAATAATAAACAAGTGAATAAACTAAAGCAACAAATAGCAAGGCACTGCTGAGATTTGAACTCAGGATCTCCTGTTTACTAGACAGGCGCTTTAACCAACTAAGCCACTGCACCAAAGCACTTTTCTTCTCACGGTGTCCTACCACACAGCTCAGTTTAGAGCAAAAGACTGATCTCATATTTTAGGCTAGCCCCTTAGGTGTAGTTGCCAGAAGTCTTAACAGTCAGGGTACATAAGTTGTGATGGGCGAGTGGTTAAGGCGTTGGATTTGAAATCCAATGGGGTCTCCCTGCACAGGTTCAAGTCCTGTTCACAACGTTCTATTTTAAGAAGAGAACTTCCAGAAACATATTAAAGTTTGTCACCTATAGAAAGAGTTATTTTAATTCCATCCTCTTTATCACTGATTAATTACATTAATAATAGTGGTTCCAGCTGTGCCCCTGGCTTACAACTCTGAAAAGCGAGCAATATTTAGAGTATAAATCACTATAACTACAGCATCCCATTTGTCCAGACTTTTATTTTCCTCTTGATAAAAACAAATCAGGTTGGTTGGACAACTTCTGTCCTTAGTAAATCTCTGCTTGCTGTCAATTATAATACTATTTTCTGTCACATACTCCTGTATATAGACCCTTAAATGGACTCTGTCACCAGTTTATCAATTCCCAATTTCCTAACTAGCCTAATAGGCGCTATGATGCTGATAACTACAGTGTGATTTGTTGTTTTTTTAAAAAAAACATTTATTTGCAAAGTTATGAGCATTTATTTATATATACTAATGTAGCTCTAATAGCCAAATAGGAGATGACTCCTTTTTACTCTGGGCAGCTAATGTTTTCTGTATGATGCTGTCCAATCAGCATACAACTTCTCTCCCTTCCCTGTCCAGCAACACAGTGTGATCATATAGTACACTGCGTCCATTCCCGACTGTGTTTTCAACAGGTGATATCTTCGGTTCTGTCACAGCTAGAACTGTGATTTTGGTGTCATATGAAAGAGTAGAATCCAGTCTTTCAAATGCCACCAAATCTGCTTTTTTAGGTGGCCCACAGCCCGAGATATGGCTGTTTGAATTGATCCTCCTTCCCTGTAGCTTGAGTTTCACAATGTGTGTGAAGCAACTTCATGCTGATAGGACAGCATCAGATGCTGAGAGTCAGCTCCACCTCAGGAGAATTGCTGCTGTTACCTCCCAGATGTCTAATAAAGGCTAAATTACATATTTAGAAAATGCTCATAATTTTGCAAATAATAAACATTTTTTTTACTACAAATCACCCTGTAGTTATCAGCAGCAAAGCACCAATTAGACTAGTTAGGAGTTAGGGACCTGATAAACTGGTAACAGAGTCCCTTTAAGAGCTCTTCAAAAGTTTTTCCCACAATGGATGTTAAGCTTACTGGTCTATAATTACTTTGTATTGAACTTACTACTTATAGAAAACTCAATGACATTCATGGGGTCTCTGTCACCAATGAAAAACCCGATAGATTTTTAATTGCCTATAAAGAATTTGATTCATCATATACTTTAGTTATGTAAACTTAAATAATAAACAAGTGAATAAACTAAAGCAACAAATAGCAAGGCACTGCTGAGATTTGAACTCAGGATCTCCTGTTTACTAGACAGGCGCTTTAACCAACTAAGCCACTGCACCAAAGCACTTTTCTTCGCACGGTGTCCTACCACACAGCTCAGTTTAGAGCAAAAGACTGATCTCATATTTTAGGCTAGCCCCTTAGGTGTAGTTGCCAGAAGTCTTAACAGTCAGGGTACATAAGTTGTGATGGGCGAGTGGTTAAGGCGTTGGATTTGAAATCCAATGGGGTCTCCCTGCACAGGTTCAAGTCCTGTTCACAACGTTCTATTTTAAGAAGAGAACTTCCAGAAACATATTAAAGTTTGTCACCTATAGAAAGAGTTATTTTAATTCCATCCTCTTTATCACTGATTAATTACATTAATAATAGTGGTTCCAGCTGTGCCCCTGGCTTACAACTCTGAAAAGCGAGCAATATTTAGAGTATAAATCACTATAACTACAGCATCCCATTTGTCCAGACTTTTATTTTCCTCTTGATAAAAACAAATCAGGTTGGTTGGACAACTTCTGTCCTTAGTAAATCTCTGCTTGCTGTCAATTATAATACTATTTTCTGTCACATACTCCTGTATATAGACCCTTAAATGGACTCTGTCACCAGTTTATCAATTCCCAATTTCCTAACTAGCCTAATAGGCGCTATGATGCTGATAACTACAGTGTGATTTGTTGTTTTTTTAAAAAAAACATTTATTTGCAAAGTTATGAGCATTTATTTATATATACTAATGTAGCTCTAATAGCCAAATAGGAGATGACTCCTTTTTACTCTGGGCAGCTAATGTTTTCTGTATGATGCTGTCCAATCAGCATACAACTTCTCCCCCTTCCCTGTCCAGCAACACAGTGTGATCATATAGTACACTGCGTCCATTCCCGACTGTGTTTTCAACAGGTGATATCTTCGGTTCTGTCACAGCTAGAACTGTGATTTTGGTGTCATATGAAAGAGTAGAATCCAGTCTTTCAAATGCCACCAAATCTGCTTTTTTAGGTGGCCCACAGCCCGAGATATGGCTGTTTGAATTGATCCTCCTTCCCTGTAGCTTGAGTTTCACAATGTGTGTGAAGCAACTTCATGCTGATAGGACAGCATCAGATGCTGAGAGTCAGCTCCACCTCAGGAGAATTGCTGCTGTTACCTCCCAGATGTCTAATAAAGGCTAAATTACATATTTAGAAAATGCTCATAATTTTGCAAATAATAAACATTTTTTTTACTACA